>NC_139721.1:158582681-158671285 GCF_964211835.1 Anser anser
ACTATTTAAGGAAACAGAAACACTAGTTTGTGATTTACTAGTGGCATTCAGACAAGATGGAGTGATTTAAAGGACTTAACGTAGTGCTGAAGAAGAACATAGAAATATAGTAGTGTATTTTGAAAGTTTATCATTTAGGCTATAGCACAGAATTTATACAAAACAAGTCTTCCATTTAAACACACATACACCAGGGAGCAACCCCAAGGTCTCAGAGAAGCTCCTGCTGAATGGGTAGGTTCACTTCAGGAGCATTTTACTTACCTTTGGGGCACTACTGGGGCTGTTTCACAATTCCTGTTGCAGAGAACATCCTTTCCCCACTCAACATATTGATGGTAATGGACTATACCACAGCCAACCAGAGGCTTTTAAGATATAAATTAGAGGACACACGACACATGGTTGATAATGCAGAGCTTTCTGGGGCAGCACTGGAGGACAAGAGGAGCCAAATCTATCTCAGTCTTGTTTCCGCTGCCCACAGAAATCCTGGAACAAACCAATCCCAAGCCTCGCTCCTGAAGGAACTAATGTTTCACTCCTGTAAAGGGCCTGGGAATTAACTAACATGGAAAATCACAGACCCAAGAAAGTAAGGAGCCAAGTTAGCTGACAGTGTACACTTGTCCTATATTAGTACAGCAGAGTCTGTAGTGATATATTTTCAAAAAAAGTAAATTAGCCCATCAGGGACCAAGAGGCATGATATTGCTGGAAGGGTCCTTGGTTTCTAAAAGATGAAGAATACCTACATTCTGCAAGTCAATTCCCCCAGGAGAACTGGGCATCCCAGGATCTGTCATTTTGTCACCACATTTTTCATAATAAATGCAATCTTTTTCAGTTCATTCTGTTCTGAGACCAATACCCCGAAAATGTTCATGAGAAAGTATGCAGTTGAATTAATGTGGGTAAATAAACCTTTACACGTCTGGGAAGGCTTGTTTTTGTGCTTGATTTCTATTGCCATAGCAATCTGCAGTGGGATGGTTGGTACTGAAAAAAAAAAAAAAGTTCAGTAGGGGAACTGCAGCAAGAAGCAGTATTAAATGAGCAGCAACCTTAATGTCTAGACATATCAACACTGCATCACGCCAATACAGAGAAGACATATGAGTTAGTAAATTGGAACTGAAAAATCAAAGCTGTGAATTCGTGCTTGTCTCCTCACCTTTCCCCACAAAGAGGGGGCTCTGCCAATGTTCCTCAGCTGTCCTCACCTTCCAGAGCCAGAACGGAACAGAGCTCAGGTTTTCTTCTTTCCACATTCTTTTGAAAATTGTATAAGTTTTTAGACCTACCATTTGGTCGCAACAGAGAAAAAAGACCTGAACAAGAGAGCCACAATAGAAATAGGAGTAATAATAATAATAATAATAATAATAATAATAATAATAATAATAATAACAACAACAACAACAACAACAAACTAACCAACATATAGTTCTTTTTTATGGTAAGCTGTCTTTGAATTCACTAGTAGTACTGTAAAAAGTATGGTACCAACAGACACTGCAGACCTTTCTATTTCTGAGTCTTGTCACTGTAAGTGCCACTAATCATTATTTCCACACAAAGACAACTTCTTCTTTGACTAAGACAGCTGTTCTTCTACAACAATCTTACATTCTTTCTTTAACCTTCAGTGGAATACACCATTTATTTAATTACGTGGTCTGACCAAAGTTTGCTAAATAAACTGAAATGAGATCCAAGCAGAAGTAATTTCACTGAATTTCTCTTCTAAGCACCACTAACACTGGACACTAAACACCAGCTGCACAGCTGGTATGCTGAGTCTGCCTATTGGGCCCCAGCTAGTTTTCTAGACTTCCCTGTTAGTAAATGGAGCCACAGCCACAGCCAGCAGATAATCAATCCATCTACTTCAGATACTTCTTTGAAAGAGACGGCAGAAATCACTCACTAAATGCCACCTTCCTCATGCACTGGCAAGGCAACCTGGCTCAGCCACCTAGATGTTTGGCACTAGGTCCAAAGTCAGATGACCCCTGTTGCAGGAAGAAATCCATCCATCTCCTTAAGTTATCCAATGTACTGTAGGGTCCTCAGTCCACTGGATGCACTTTGCAGAGAGACTGCAGCACTCACAGAGTTAGTGCATGATCTTAATTTCAAGGCAGAAGCTCTTATAAAAGCCCTATCTTATTTTGGAGGCAGGTTGCGTTTGGTGCAGGTTGTGTTTGGTGCAGGTTTAGTGGACAACTAAAGTTTTAGTGGAGCAAAAGAGTCCATTATTAGTTCTCCCAGCATCTCCAAGCTGCATACAACATGAAAAAGAAAAAAATATATATTTAAAGTTGATAGAATACAATGAAACTATAATAATGCTGACAAAGCTAAAACTGCCTGGTTACAGAATCCATTTGGATGTGTTGAAGATGATACTGAAAAAATGCTACAGTGTGCAGCCCTGAAAGGCAGTGACCAGAAAGTATAGAAAGAAAAGAGGATCTTCCTGATCCACATCTTGTCTTCTTGTATGTAGCAGTTATACCACATCCTTTCTTCATGTTGATATGTGCAGGCCTTCTCTCAGGTTAGCTCTTCAATACCAAAGACAGCAAGAAATTTAGCTGGGTGCTAGTCTGGGTTATCATCAATGCAGGGTGGTGGGGTGGGGGGGAACTCCACATATAAGGTGTAGCTTGGACTTCTAACTTGCATATCAGGTTTTCCACAAAGAGGCATAGGGACCAAAAAATGCCATTTGATTTCCATCTGCTAGTATGACCTTGTAAGTTTAGGAAGAGAGGCAGAAAAAATGTTTAAGCAGACTGTGGCAATGGCAAGAGAGACGCTTCCCATAATATCTTATTTTATTCTATTCTACTCTATTTTATTTTATTTTATTTTATTTTATTTTATTTTATTTTATTTTATTTTATTTTATTTTATTTTATTTTATTTTATTTTATTTTATTTTATTTTATTTTATTTTATTATTTTATTTTATTTTATTTTATTTTATTTTATTTTATTTTATTTATTTTTTTATTATTTTATTTTTCCAATACAGGCTCTCCTTCTAGAGTACTCTGGCACTTCAACAGTCCCAAACTGCTGCCAGTCAACCTGAGAGAGGACAGGATGTCTTGCACCAGCTACAGCAGATCAAATTAATCTCAGGGTCAATATTGTCATTGTTTTGAATTACTGGAAGTGGAGAAAAACACAAAGAAAGAAAAAGACTGATTTAAATTGAACTGAGCTTGCTGAATGTCATAAAGGATTCATCAGGGCATTAAAATATTTTTTCTGAACTCTCTTAAGTGTCTCCCACAACCACCCTTCTCTTCCCCTCTTTACATATCAAGGGGACTCATACTTCATGCATCTCCAGCTCGTCTGAGCTGCTTCCCAGGAGCTGGCATGGCCAGATGCTATTCTGTGATTCTGTGATGCTAAACTGGCTCTTCCCCAGTGGCTGGCTGGACTTTAGATGGTGTATTTCTCAGCTGTTATTCAAACACAGTCAGCAAGACGTTCCTTTTCAAGACATGATTTAGATCAAGTAATCCTTGTTTTCAGTAGTGCTGCATCATAAAATTAGGTAATTACTTTTGTAAATCTGTCAGGGCTCTAAGTAATTATCTAATTTAGAACACTTAAAATAAAAGGCAGGAAAATTCCACTCTCTTGCATGTGTTGCCTAGAGTAATTAGACTGGGGGATAGAGACATCCTAATAAAGTCTCTTGCATTAGGTGAGTTGGGTCGGCACTCAAAAATGTCTGTGAACATCTTAACATGAAATATTCTTTTGGTTGTGTTCATTCTCTTTTTCTGTTCCAATTGTATCAAGTAAGGAATGTTACTGCAAGTAATCAAATTTCTCACTTCAGCTATCAAATGGGGGGCTAAAGGGAAGAAGCCCAACTTTTCCAAGAGGTGCAGACTGAAAGAACAAGAAGTAAAGGATGCAAACTCCAGAAAGTAAAATTTCAGGAGGACATGAAGGAAAAGCTTTTTCCAACATGAAACTGGGGCAGCACTGGGACAGGTGCCTTGAGTGTTTGTGGAATCTCCATCCTTGGGCATTTTCAGCACTCAGCTGGTGAAAACGTCAAACCACAGGATTTGATTGTGAAGTGGATCCTGCTTGAGGCAGAGGTTGGATTAGAGACCTCCAAAGATCCTTTCCAACCAAAGTTTTTCTATAATTCTAACAAATAGAGTTATAATTCTGTAATGTATTTCTAACAACCTCGCCAAGTAGACGCGAGTTTGGCTCAGGTGAGATCACGTGAGCTGAAACCACATGAACACAATCTCTTTAGAGCTGGGATCACAGAAGTTCTGTCCATCATCAGTTGGGTACAACTGAGGCAAAGCTAACATTGAATTAAAATTGATTACAAACCTGGGAAGTGACAGGATAGTGCAGTTCTCTAGTGCCATTTTAGCCTTAAATGCAGTGTCCTCTTCCTAGAGAAAGAAAAACTAAAAGAGCTTCAAAGCAAGTTCTGCACACACACATATGCTTTTCCCTATTCTCCCCCTGGCAGTGTATAACCGTGAGAAGACAACACCCAGGCCCAAATCTTGTTGTGAATATAGAACCTGACCCCACTGAGAGAGGCCTTCAACAGCGAGGCCTGCTGTTGCAGGAAGGCCGCTCGCTCTTCCACTCCTTCATGGAGGCACCACGCCTCGCTCCACACGAACATCCACACATATTTCAGAGCCTCCCCGTTTTTCACAAAGCAGATGCATGGTTTCCCAGCCAGTTCTTCTTGAGAGAGTCCCTGTACCTCCCTCCATCTGCTCGCCGGGCCTACGCAGGCAGCAAACTGTGCAACCTTGCAATGATGATCTTGGCTTTATGCCTCCACCAAAAAAACAGCCCTCCACTTCAGCTAGTTTCTTTTTAGAGTCTATAATTAGCTTCTTTCAAAAACATGAACATAAGACTGTGATATTTTTGATAAAGTTTGAGCTCTGGTCCTGAAGTGAGAACAGGAATATTTCAGAGCCACAAATGTTCAGAGCTACTTTATGCATGTTTGTAATTTATAACAGGCTTCAAATATCAGAGATATGCCTTTAATAAGAACAGAAATGAAATGATAAATGCTTGCTAGGGCTGCTGGAAAGGCAGGGTACAATTTCCATTGGAATTTTACCTTTTCCTTCCCCCAATGAAAAATTTTCATGTTTCTCCAAAACAGCAAATTCCAGTACCTTTGATTGTTGGACAGACCTCGAGGTCTTCATTCAAATTAGATGAACATGTAAAGTAGGAACAGCCCTCAGGCACAAAACATTTTAAATCCAAATTTTAAATACCTCTGAATTTTGAAAGAGATTCAAGGTTCAGGGACTGTCTATTGCAGGAGGGAAGAACAAAACTGATATCAGAATCAAAATACAAGTCTGATATTATGGAAGAGAAAATCTTAATATCTGAAATTTTTAATAGTAGGTTAACACTAAATTGCAGACTGCCTGAAGTGGAAAGATTTGGCCTTACTTTTACTAAAGAATCTCAAATAAAAATCTTTTTTATTTCCCCCATGATTTCCTGAATTGCACTGTGCATAATTGCAATTGAATGTTCTTGTTTTAATCAATTGTTTAACCCCTACTCCACCTTTCCAACCCAATGCCATTCTACGGAGGTTTTCCTTAAACAATCCTGTAGCACAGACAAAACCTCCCAACACATCTGGACAAATGCTTGGGGAAGCAGAGGCTATAACAATTAGACATTATTGTAATAACTGTAATGAGAACAGTTGTTCAACACAGGAACATCATTGTTAGAGTGAACCAAATGTCCTGAAAAGCAGGGCAATCAAAAGAACTGATATTCAGAGAGATGTTAGAAACAACTGTAACCTTATAACCTCTTCTCCATGCTGGAGTAAATAGATAACTGCTCATGAATAAACATAAGGATGGCTTAGGTCTCAATAAATAAAGTATTAAACACTGAGAACATCCACAAACAACAGGACCAAATAAAAAGACTATAAACACCTCTTTGTAAGCAAGTACGCTGCGTCGTGCTGTGGCCTCTTGAGCTTATAGCCCAGTTCTGTGAGGTCCCTATCATTAAAAGCTTAAGAGCCACAAGGCTTTCTCTCTCAGTCTGATTTAAAAGGTGGGGAAAGTCTTCGGTAAAATCTAAAATCATCTCTTCTTGAGGCTCACTTGTGTGGCAAAGCCTCCATGAACCAGGCACATGCAGATGAGCTATAACGTGTTTCTTCCCCTAAATCCCTGTGCTTGTTCTGTTACTCCAGACACCATTCATGGGTTTCACTAAACTCACCCCTTACTCCTTTTGAGCCTTTTTTTCTAAACTCTTTTAGGCATGGATGGATTTCCCATCATCAGAGCTGTTGTTAATACATGAGACAGTCCAATTGAACTGAGGTCTGCTGCGTTGTATCTGATGGTGACTGCTGGGGACTGGGGAAACGCCTAGGACAGCAGCCGCCAGATCGTTGTTCTCAACATATGAACATACACATGACTGGAAATATATGGCTGCAAAAGTATGGCCAGTTTCAGCCTTGTTTTCCAATGAAATCATCAACCGTTTTCAGTTATTGTGTAGTTTCTGCAGATCTCAATAAACTTAATTTTTCCGACAGTTTGGGTACAAAACCCAAACAACTTTGTAAGCTGCTGGACTGAAACTGATTCAAATTACAGTGTAACAAATGTAACTAGGCTTGAATTCCTGCAGGAGCTCGAAACAGCCAGATCCTTTTGCACTGAGTCTCAGCAAATATCCAAACATTCCTTTTTTAGCAGAAATACTCATAAGAAATTAGCTTCAAGATCTCATGGGTGCATATTTGAGACTCCAAAGACTATATCTGTACACACACAAGTATGTTATTCATGCCAGAACTGCTCATCCAATCAAGGAACGGAAATGCTACTACTGCTTGTGGTTCATTTACCCAAATGCTCCAGAATACCACAACGGAAATTTAGAATAGCTGGGACCACTATGACAGTGAAAATATTCGAAAAATGCATGATAAAAATTCTAACTTTACACTAAAATTCCTATACCACTGTTGGGGAATAAAATAAAAATAAAATCCTGTGTGAAATGACTTCAAAACCACCTGGAAATGTCAAGAGCAAAACAAAACAAAACGAAAACAAACAAACAAACAAACAAATCTCAAAACCAATCAACCAAACAAAACTCGAACAATCAAAAAGTTTAGTTTAGTGCATGAGGATCTGCAAAAATTACAGCTTTGCTAATTCCTTATTGAGAAAATTATTTAAGTCCTGTACGTAATCACACTTCAGCCTCACTTAACCAAAGAAAATTGGGGCAATATGGAGTAAAAGGCAGCATTTTGTTTAAAGTTTCTTTTATTTATGTGTAGCAGACCACGAGGAGGCTCAGCTATTGTTCCTGGAAAAATAGAAACTATGAATCAGGAGCACAACCTAGTGTTTTAAAGTAAAACTGCAGTGAGGCATTAGAAAATCCTTCATGTCATACTTGGCATTTTCATAAATATTTTTAACTGTCTACCTTTTTTTATATTATAACCATAACTTCATTGCCCAAAACTCCGATTTCTATGCAAGAAATGCTTGCTCATTTGGATGTCCCGTTTGGTAACAAATTGAACATGCATATTTCGATGTGTATTTTATAGCCAATTCACCAGTTAAGGTCAAAGCAGTAATTACTGTTTATTTTGCAGACTATAAGCACTGGAAAATTTATTATGGAAAATCCTAGCAAATTTTTATTGTTGAGATTTCTCTCTATTACTTCAACACAAGGTACAAGACGGAAGAAAGTTGAGGAAAGAAAAGCAATAGCTAAAAATCAGAAGCATTTCACGTGGGATTTATAAGAAATTCCCAATTCATTCGTGACCTGATTTTCTAGAAAATGACATGAATTTGCATGAATACAGCTTGCATGCAGCCACATCTCTCTAATTCTTGCTGCAAAGCAACTGTCTTCAGTCCGCCCTCAAGCAGGAAGACGGCAAATATCAAGAGGAGTGGGATGAAATACACATCGCATTTAACAGAAGTGAGCTGTGGGCTGCAAACTGTGGGAGAGAAGGAAAGGAAGGAGGCTTTGAGTCTTTGAAAAGTGCAAAACAAGCCTTTGAATACTACTGAGGTTTTCAAGGACGGATGAGAAACCTTCTGCAGTTTGCTCACTGCTGAGGAAAAAAAAAAAAAAACCAAAAAAACAAAAACAAAACAACACAACAGCGGTTGTGTTGCCCACAGCAGGTGAAATCAAGTTAGAAGATGGTTGCACATTTCAGGGGAAGAAAAGAGTGTTTTGCAGCATGCTGAGTATTGTTGTCCAGCAGGTCCCCTACAGAGATGGACTGGGGGAAACCACTGAGATTTCCCTGAGACAGAAATGTGCTCCAAAGATATGCAGTTATTTATGATATTTGCCCTGAGAAAAGGGACAAGGGGATGACACCAAGAAGAAAACAGGTCGATTATGCAGCTGCATCAGTGGTACTGTGTGTAAAGGATGAAGAATAGCAATAATTTGTTATGAGATGGCAACGATCGATTCACACCTGAAGTCAAAACCACTGCAAACACACGAGAGAAGGAAAAGCCTGAGACTGACTGAGGAATACAGGGGTGAAACTAAAGGAAGGAGAGCATTTCATGCTTTTTCTTAACAGCTCTCACAGTGTCTGAAAGGATGCTAAGGCAGAACCTTCTGGTTGCTCCATCTTCTTTACCTCCTCCTCAAAAAAATCCTCCCAAAGAAAAAAATAAAAACAAAACAAACAAAAAAGAACAAAATACATGGGATCTCAATCACAAATCAAAAATCTATTATTTTGACCTCAATCAGAGTAACTGGGTTCTGCAAGTAGAAAGAAGTGACTGCTCAGGGGCAGAGGCCTTGGAGAGGAGATGTAAGAGTCCTGGAGAGGAAGGACTAGTCTGGAGAAGAAGCCCTGTGGAATCCATAGAAGCAAGCAAAAGCGTGACGGAGTCAAGGCAGCAATTTATTTTGCTGACAATGTTATGCAGAGAAAAATGAAGCATCTCCTGTATTCTTTTGGTTCATATTCTTGCATTAAATACATGTTGTGTCTGAAGGGAAAAAAAAATCTTAAAAGAGGAAAAAGGATGTTTGAAAAGTGACTTAACAGTCAGAGCACGTATTTTGTTTCGGTAATTTTAATCTCTGGTATTGCATTTTGTTTACTTCTCAGTCTATGTGCCAAAGCATATTATTGTTTACTACTGGTCCTTAGTTAATTGTTTTCCTTACACCACCACCAATTACTATATAAATAAGAAAATATGCTCCTGATTTTCCACCCTGTCACATTGTTATTACTGGAGATAATTCAAAAATCGTGAAATCTTCCCACAAACTGTATCAATTCCTCATGGTCTTTCAGATGCAAAATTTCCCATGGTCTTTCAGATGCAAAACACTGACAAAGAAAGCAGTGTGAACCGCTGAAGTGGCAGGTGCTTCAGCCAAGGTCTGCAGGCAGATGCCTGTGTTTAGCCACTGGAGCAGACCATGAACAATTACCAGACACAACACCAGAAACTGCTGACTATAAATAACAGAGAGAAAAGCTGAAAAAAAAATAAAATTATACATATACATATACATTATAAAAAAATATCCCTCTGTGAGGGATGCCTGGATTTCACACACGGCAAAGAGGGAGTTATGGGACAGGCAACCACATCCCAGAGGTAATTAGAGGGGAGTATTAGGGACCATTTCAGGACCGGGATCGTACAAGGCAATGTGATGCCTCGTGAGGCCCAGGTGACCTAAGTAACAGAATCAGAAATACCAAGTGCAGATGTAGCAAAACTGTGACCTGTGGGGTAAAAGTTACTATGGATGGGGTGTTTATTTAGGAGGATGTGGGAGTGGAGAAAGGAATAGGTCGAGGTGAATGGGAAAGGAGAAACATGGGAAAACAGAGAGAAGGGGGAATAAATGGAGTTAATCATGCAAGCAGGTCAGTACCCGTCTCTGACAGCCCTTGTGCTTGACCACCATAGTCTGTCCTAGCCCCTTATTAATTCCCAATCCTAACCATTTTGTGTGAGATCTCTGTTCTCTGTGTTTGTGGGAGATCTAAGTGCCAGCAGCCGAAGAGCAGACTTGGTCACAGGGGTCTGTAGGTCTCAGTGCCAGCAACTGGAGGCACCAGGGCTGGGGGTCTTTCACCAAGGAACTTTGATTCCATGTGTGCACGTGAGATGTGCCAACACACATCAGGCTGGACCAGCTGGTGAGTATGAGGAGACACACAGTAAGGACCGAGGTCTCAGCTGATAGTTCCTTAAGGTCCTTAAGCAAAGCCCAGGCATGGATAGTTGATGAAATTAGAGCCTGTGATACTATTTGGGATCTGCCAATGTGAATCCGTTATAGGGAGGGCATGTGAATGTGTTTTCACTAGGGAACTTCAATCCTAACAGAAGAAGGGTAAAAGCACGGGGCCATCCATGTTCATATTTATGTGAGTGCTGTTAGGAGTGTTACATTTGTTACTGTTCAGATGGGTGCTGCTAGGAGACCACATGTGCTGCCTTAGGGTTCCCTAAGATGCTCTGTGCTATGACCTTCCATCAGCTGCCCTTTTCCCCTCCTGTTCCTCTCTCAAGGGTATCCCAGAAGAGGAAATCCCTTCCTCTGACTTCTTGAATATTCATTGGCAGGAAGAGCACCCTCACTGCTTAGTTGCTGAGTCCCAGGAAGAATGCACAGACCTGTTTAGCAGATCTGGTGCTCTCCGTGTTCTGGAGCGATTTGAGTTCAGAATGGCATGTTGGTCCCAGCATCCCCTTAACTCCTGTCCAGAACAGGTACCAGCAACTCCCCTTCCAGCACTGCATGAACTGCTACGAGAGGATACACCTGCTCATTTTGGACGCACAAAGTTGCCCTATTTATACGATCTGACTTGGGATGGTGACAGGTGAACTCAGAAAAGGAAGGATGAGCATTACCAAAGTATTTCTATGCAGGAGCTTTGCAAAGAAGTAGGAAAGATTGGGAGTGCAGTAGCCACCTAGAGGAATACCCCTTAATGTGAACCAGATGAATTGCTGTCTTTATAGATGTTGTTTACATAGCCAAGAAAAATGGGCAATAATGCACTTTATAAAGGGTGCTCATAAACACTGCACAAGAGCTCCATGCTTTCAGGGTCCTAAACGAACCATCTAAAGTGACACAGTGTCAAGCCAATGGAGCTTGTTTCCATGGCAGTGTGGGCTTATGAGCACTTCTATGACCATACAACTGCTCCAGCAAACAAAGAATGCATACCATGAAAAATAATAAAACAAAACAAAACAAAACAAAATAAAAATTAAAAAAGAAAAAAGAAAAAAAAGAAATATAGTATAGTAATCTACAACAGACTGCAGTGACCAGAGGTTGACTGCTATGAAGGGCATCCATCCATGGCCTCTGCGTTTCTCTCTCTTCTCCAGCTTTATTAATAATGGGAAAAGATAGTTCTGTATGGATTTCAGCAGACATAAGAACAGGTATTCAGTAAGACAGGATGAATTAGAAAGGGGAGAAAACAAGAAAAATAGGCTATCAGCTACCATGTAAGAATCACACAAAGAAGGAACAACATAGCTGAGTGTTATCAGATGCTCCTTTTTCAGAGAAGTATGAATTCTCCAAGTACAGTCCTGCTGTTAAGTTGCACTGTTTCCATATTTCCAACAAGATAATGATGAACATTTGTATATAATTATTTTCCGAGCATTAAGGTAAGACTGCTGTCTCTGACTCCTGCTGCTTAACAACTTGCATTAGCAAATAGTCCCAGAGACTTTGACTAAATTAGTTTTTAACTATTTAAAATGAAATATTCATAGGAGTATGACAACCTGATATTAGGAAACTAATAGCTGCATCATACCCAAAAGATAGAAATGTCATTACACACATGTGGATAGTTAACAATGAACTATGCTTCAGGATATCCAGCAGTCTCTTAGCAGCAGGGCTGATGAAGAACAAGGCATCCATCACATTCCTATATGAAATATAGCAACAATATTAAAAATTATACAGCTGCTTACTCTCAAGGCTTTAGATGAAATTATAAAACTCAGTGGTAGACGAGTACATATTGTTTGCTTTTGTTGGTGTTTCACTGGTTTCTAAGAAATTTAATTCTTACCTATGTTTCATATCTTTTCTATAACACAAAGCTGAGGTACCCATTAAACCAGCACTCCTTTTTCAGAGACGTAAGACAAAAAGATGGATGAAGGTCCAGGTTGAAACAACGCCATAACTCATGCTTTATGAGTTATACAAAGGATTACATTACTGTGTTTCAAACTGTGTCTGGCATCTCTGTGATTACTTGCTCTGTGTTTGTACCTCTGAAATACACAAAACTGCATAGACCATTAGAGAAACAGTCAAAGCTACCATGCGGTACAGAAACAAAGGTTGTAGCCCTAATCCTTTGTTCCCAGTCCTCCCGAAATTGGTGGAGTCAAGAATAATTGGGGGAAAAAAAAAAAAAGAAAAAAGAAAAAAAAGCATAGTGCTATCTATGCCTTTTAGTTTTACAAAATGAAACAAATTTTCAATCCCACATCAAACAAAGTTTTAAAGAAAATGTTAGCCAACCAATATTGGAAGAACCCAAACCATCTCCAACAAGACAGTTATTAAAACAAATCTTTTGATTTAATGTACTTGTTAAACAATATTTAAGAATATAAACAGAGCGGACCAGACAGAGTCTGCTTATTTCCATCAATGAAACAGCAGAAAGCGACCTTGAGAGTGAAGTGTTCAGAGGATGGTATTTCAGCATGTTTTTTTTATAACAGTGTGTTCTTCATGCATCGTTTCTGACAGGCTAATTCTTGCAGCACCATTTACAGCAGTAGAGTTGAACAGAAAAACAGCATAACAACCTTTAAACATCAGAATTTAACATCTCATCCTTGAAAAGCTTCCCAGAATTTCTTGCTGTTGTTGTACTCTTCCAGTCATTGTTACCTTTGATTTGTAACACTTAAATGAAGATAGTTCTGCTAAACAGAGGCAACAAGATGAAACCTGTTTCAAGTCTCCTCTTTAAATGACAGATATTCAGCTGCCTGGAGGGAGATGACAGAGCAGGCTCCAATCAGATCTGGTACTTAAATTACTCCTCCAGATATTAAATGGCTGGTGCGTGCAAAAAGGAACTAACCAGATAGCATAGGGGGTGGCCCAGAGGTGCTGCCCCTGACGGGTCAGTGCAGGGTTGGTGTTCTCCATGAACTGAAAAGGTCTTGACCTGGATGGGAGCCCGTGAGGGAAGGTGCAGCTGTGGAGCACTGGGTTCCCTTTCCTAATGCCAGAGCTAGGATTGTAGTAGCCTCACTAAGGCAGGTGTGCCCTGGTCAAACCACTGAATCTAGAGACCTGCTGGCGGTGGAATGAAATTCCTGGTATCTAGCGTCCACCCCCACAGCTATAGATATCACAAAGATCCAGTGAATACAGGGACATGGCAGAAACCCTGAGGCTGGAAATCCCATAATCTAATTCCAGTTTAGCACTGGAACTAGACACTACTGAGCCCTGTCAGGCCAATGACAGTGAACATGAAATGCTGAGCACAGAAACTGCAAATTTTGGACAGGGAGTAACGGGAGGAATTCAATTACCTACATACACAACTGGTCAGCTATTCATCAGGATGGGATGTGGAAACAAAACTCCTGGAAGAACCTGCACAGGAATCCACATGAGAGACTCGAGTGGTGCTCGGGAACCAGCTCAAGTGGAACCAGTGGAAGAGCTATTCTTTAGCAGTGGTAACAACACAATTAAGTTGCTAGAGAAAAGAGCAGGTGACTGAAAAGAGCCCTAGATAAAAAATGTGAAGAAATGGAACAGTACAAAAACAACACTATTAGTCAAGAAAAAGCTGAAAAGAACAGCTCCAAAAGCAGGAAGCTTACAAACGGTCTAGAAGCTATACAGAACACTGTATTAGGAGCACAGATAAAGCATTGACCAAAAAGAAATAAAAAAGGAAAAATAAATTAATTCCTATTTGGCTCCATAGGGAGTTAAGAAGGATCTCAGAAAGAAAAGGAGAGAATTTAAAGAAATGGAAAGCTTGCCCACACGCAGAGAACAGAAAAGCCATACAGCATGACAGATCAAATGTAAAAAATAAATTAAGAGGGTGGAAATGAATTTGAACAGCACTTTATAATGGATACTCAACTTCATAGCAAAAAGTCCTTTAAAAACATCAAAAGCAAGAAGCAAGATGAGGAATTAGTGGGACTGCTTGATGAAGAACATAAAAGGGGTACTTGGGGATAAACATCAAGTGAATTTATTGCACTGGTATTTATAGTGAACCAACTTCAATACACAAGAAGTATTAAACCAAACAGATAATGCTAACAAATCACCAAAACTGGGCAGCATTCTCTCAAATGTGAAGTGGCAGAACTGCAAGCACACGGCACACGTGTGCTATCCAGCTGTATAAAGAGGTGCTCTGCCAGAGGCCTGCTAATGCAATTACATCTACAAGAAGGGCTCCAGTAGGTATCTGAGAATTATGGGCTTGTAAGCGACCTCCTTGCCAAGGGGACAGAGCCCATAATAAAGACTAAATATTCTGATAACATGCACAACTACAGTCTCTTTGGGAAAGAATGGTATAGATTCATAGAGGGAATCTGAGCCTCATTTGGTCTTAAGTGTTGAGTGGTATCAGCCAGAATTTAGGTAAAGAATTTGGGCAAAGGGAAGTCTGGGTAAAGGGAATCTAGGGACAGTCCAAAAGCCCATCAAGCTTCCCTCCACAATATTGTTTCCTGCTATGTATTTTAATACTTTTCCAGCTTATCAATAGTAATTTCCTATGTTCCTGTTCTCAGCAGCTCTAGACTAGAATAGTCAACACAAACTACTTTACATTTTTAAACAAAATGTACAACTGCAGCACTGAAATGAAATTATTTCTAATGAATATCCACACTAATGAGCCAAGTTCAAATTAAATGCAACATTTTACTCAAACACAAATTCTGTAAATTGAAGTGGGTGTCATAGCCTTGAGGAGCTTAAGCACTGCTTTAAAAGAATCTGTCAATTATTTAATAGAAATTCTTTCTTAACACAATGTTGCTGATCTATGTCTCAAGTCCAAGGTTAATTTAATGCTTAAAATGTAGCATTTCAAGTACTGTTGCATGAAATAATTTATCTTGGAAAAACACAGAGAACAAGGGAAGACGATTATTCATGCGAATAAGAGAACATGAATTACAAAAGAGAGCAAATTATATCTATATAATGCAGACATGCAAAGATCAATCCATTATGCCAGACAACACAAAGAAAGGAGATATAAATTGTAGGGTAAAATTATAGCTATATACAGTACTTTTTTGTTGTTGTTGTTTGTTTTTTTTTGTTTAGCAAAAAAGCATGTGGTTCACCACAGCTTCTGGTCAAGTCAGTCGAGGTGCTACTATGCCATCCAGAAAAAAACCTTTAAATCCATCCTGGTACATCTGTACTGCCAATATACTCTGCCAAAGGACTCTTCCTTTGAAAGGCCTTGAACAATGGAGAACACACACAAATACTTGGTAGTTCCACATAGGCTCCAGTGCCCTTACCGGTACCATTAAGACAAAACTTCATCCCATAGCAAAACCAAGGAGGGTAGGTTTCAGAGATAGGACCGTTCTCAGTAGGAAGAGGACCAGACACTTGAATTTTTCTATACCAGTAAGCCCAGACAATGATAGTAACTAAATAACTGAGATGCTGGAGTGTTCCTGGAACACATCTCTGAGTGAACAAAGGGGAAGCACTGTGGAAAGCACACAGAGGTCTTGGTAGTCAGCAAGCCAGCAGCGGGGCCTGGCAGCGAAGATGGCTGACAGCATCCTGGGGTGTATTGACAGGAGCACGGCCTACCATTTGAGGAAAATTGATCGACAGAAATGATTATCCCTTTTACTCCAGACTCATTAGATCATATCTACATGACCACATACAGTTTTGGGACCGCTGGTACAAGAAAGACATTGATCAACTGGATTGAGTTCAGTGGAGAGGTCACTGAGATGGTCAGGGGCTGGAGCACGTGGCCTGTACGACGTGGCTGAGGCAACTGGGCTTGTTCAGCATGGACAAGGCTTCAAGGAGAAGAGGATATTAATTATGTGAGAAAAAGGTTCACCCCCAGAAACACAAAGAAGCTCTGGGGACAACAGCAGGTGGGGGTACCTGAATAACACCCTGCTCTGGCTATTCTGGGCTGTCACAGGAGGGTCATCAGTTTGGTGGAAAACAGAGGAACAGGCAAGGGAGACACAGCAACCTCTCCAGGGAAAAAGATCCGCTGCTGCAGCTCCATGTGGGGCTGTCACAGCAGATGGGACGATGAGAAGGCTCTCCAGCACGGCTTTCAAACTGAGGGGGGGATACAAGGCAGGGAAGAACATCATGGAATTGATTAAAACTTACTAAGGGATGCTTAGGGAAGGAAACAAAGGCGTGAAAGGTAGGAATCAAGGTGATTTAGAAGGATTAGATACAGGAAAATAGAAAGGTAAGGATTTTAAATGGACTGAAGGTGTGTTAGCCAAGGTTAGACAGTACACTTGTCCTGTGTCCTGATCAGCATGGTTTGTCCTGTCTTTTCATAAACTTAATTTCTAACTACTGTCCTGGGTGAGTGACAGTATTCTGTGAGCATGTGTGTGTATGGAGGGCTGAGTCATCTGCTTCCTTATGCTCTGAACCCAGCCATTTTCCCCACACCTCTGACAAGGCTAAGGACTGAAAAAGAGGCAAGAAGATGAAGACATAACAGTAGACCTAAAAAAAATAATGTACTAGCAACAAGGAGTTCAACCAAGTTTCTTGTTCAGCACCCCATAAAGCACTCAGTCAAGTCCCTTCCAGTACAAATCAGTCACTGTTCAAAGTTCTTATAAAACCTTATTCCAAAAGTGCAGCATTAGCTTCATAATCCATTTTTGTTCACAAAAAGATTGGCATTTTACATTTAGAAAATTCCACTTTTTCCTTTAACAAACAAAGAAATATTCTTCATTTTCAGACAAAAATAAAACCACCACCACCACCAAAACAAAATTCAGGAACATTAACTAGACAAATAAAGGTCATTTTAAACAGCATATAAAACCTCAGGCTTACGTGCAATTATGTTCTCTATAGCATACAGCAGAGAGCAACAAGGGAAGCCAACAAACTGCAACACATACATAATTGTGCACAATTATACAAGCAATACATAACTTGTTCTAATTACTTTGCATTGATTAGATTCTATTGTAGTTTGAACTGTCAAAAAGATGACAACTAACTCCAGGTGCATTTTAAAAGCCAAATTCTATTCACTGTGCATTACTCATTCTGGAAAATAACAGTACTTACAGACTCCACAATTTTCAAAAAATATTTTAAGAAGCCATTCCAGACCTCACATTTTGCTGGATTGCTGGGACTGTCACTCACATTACCGACAACGTTTCCCTTTAACCTTTAACTGGAAGAATATTTCTAGACCATAAATATTCAGTAATTGGTGATGCTGAACGGGCCAAATATCACTACCCGCCATGCTATCCCAGTTGCTAATATGAACAGTCGGTGAGATCAAAGTATCTGCCATGGTTGTCACTGACCGGGATCCTGAAATCTGGGGCGGTGATACTTGTGAGTTTGATAATTAATTAAAAACAGAAGGTAGCCTCAGTTACTGTTGGTTAACGGAACTACACAGACAGGAGTGCCATCTCCCCAGAGCGTGACCACTCAGATCTGAGTGAAATAAAGGATATGTGAGAAATCTGCAGGTTTCTTTGCATTTTTTTTTTTTCAGAAATCTGCCTCTGGAAACCCCTCTACAGCATCTGTGGAGATGCTGGAAAACTGGAGCAGGTGGAATGCAGCTGATGGCTTAAGAAAGGAGGAGTTAAGTGCACAGGGGAAAGGTCAGAGCTCAATTAAACCATCAGAAGCTGGTGCCCTGATCTACAGGTTACACAGCAAACTGGACTTGCTGAATTAGAGGGGTCCTGCCACTGACCTGGCAGCTCTTGAGAATAATCCAGGTTCTGGGACTATTCAGATAAGGCAGTCAAGCACCCCTCTGCCTCAACAGTACTACGCCCTGGCCAGACACTGTCAGCCAGTGCAACCAAAAATAATGTGGAAGATCCTGGGGAAAGGGAATCTCAGGCAGTGAGAATCTCAGCTCCAAGAAGCTATGCAGTTAGTTAACACAACGCCTGCAGCTCTGCAGAAGACCAAATGCTCCAGACCCAATTAGGTGATACAGCTACCAGCCAGCCCTGAGGGTGCTTGGACCGGGAGGTGATGCTGCATTTCAATCTGCAGCAGTAGAAATCCCTGAGGAGGGAGTCCTTACAAGCTGAGGACCAAGGTTACTATCTGAGTGGCAGCTGACAGCACTGAAATGAGTAGCATTACATAGAATAAGTAGAATGGCATATGAATAAAGTTATGTTGACAAAGAAGGGAAACTACTCGTCACGAAATGCCTGTGCTATAATGAGTTTATATTGTTCACCACACACTTTGGTTTCACATGGAGCCCCAGAACTGTTAGGCTTATGAACCTACAGCATCCATAGTTGTGCTGCTCTTGGCCTGTGTATTTTTCCTTTGCTATACATTGCTACTATAACCTACTATAAGTTTATGACTTAAACTATTAGGATGATAATCTTTACAATATAGTCATCAGTGTGTAGTTCACAGTGGGAGGGATGGAGTTTGTAATGTTGTAGGCTGTAAGGAGCAATGGGCCACAGTAGTGACCAGTAGGGAAGGATATCACAAACCTCCATATGACAGTGAAAATCATAGAATCACAGGATGGTTTGGGTTGGAAGGGACCTCAAAGCCCATCTAATTCCAACCCCCTGCCATGGGCAGGAACATCTCCCACCAGCCCAGCCTGCCCAAAGCCCCATCCAGCCTGGCCTTCGGCACTGCCAGGGATGGGGCACCCACAGCTTCTCTGGGCAAACAAGAAAAAAAAATAAAAATAATAAAAAAAAAAACTTCCAGGCAGTCTTCGGACAAATGAAACAGCAGTGGAAAAAAACACTGTGTGCCAAAACTTAATCAAATCAGAGAAGTACGCTAGCTCAAATATATTTCAGGAAACATCTGGAAATGTTCGAGAGGCTCTCAAGGGAAAAGAACATATCATGCTGGGTCAGGTACATTGCTGAGAGAGCTCCAGCCTGTGGCTGACACCATGCTGAAGCAGGAATGACTATGCTTATCGCCTCAAACTCACATGTTGTCCTGCTGTTTGTCAGGAATTTTGATGGACTGAATGTATCGCCGTGAAAATAAGGAAAAAGGTAAGTTCTTGTAAACATTTCTCTAATAGTTGGTTGTGTTTTTTTTTTGTTTTTTTGTTTTTTTTCTTTATTTGTTTTAGCCTATGCCCAAATCATGGTCAAAGGTTGGTGGATAACTAACCAAACCAAGTAAAATACCCCAACTACAGCCTGCTTCTTTTCTGTGACATTCTGTTTCTCCAACCTAAAGATCATTGGCCATGCAGAGCTGTAAACCCGGTTCTTTGATCAGAACGGACTGTAGGGCACATGGTGAGTAGCGGTGACACAAGATACTAAGTGACTGGGAGCACCAGGGATGACTTAGCTTGCCTTGCTGCTTGCAGAGAAACTTCTTGGCACTATCACTACTAACTCCCATGACCAGCATATGCAGGTACAGAAGCCACAGGAGGCTGTGGCTACTGCACTGCAGACATGGCAGTAAGTTTTGGAGGAACACAGTAAAAATAGTCTAGCCAATGCTTTTAAGCAATAGCCTTCATTAATAAAGCGTAGCATTTGGGAACAGGACTTCCCAGTGTCTGGACTATCTGTCTATTAATAGTACATTTTCCAGATAAACCTGAGCAAGACAAGCTAGTACAGATTCATGGGGCTGGAGAAGACAAGCAGCAGTAGATACACCACTGCAGAAGGAGAAGGACAATTTTTTAAGTGTTACTAAAACATTAACAAGCTGTCGCTGTGAGTTCAGCACCATGAAACATGTCCCTAGGAAACAATAGTTTCAGTTGTAAAGAGGGTGGCCTTTACACCAGGGCTCTGGCTGTGGCAGGCAGGGGCGCACCAATTCAGTAGTGACAAGTCCATGAAAAGAAGCTTGTGGTGGACATTTTGGATGCTCTTCTCCACACTCTCTAAAATACATCTGTTAAATGTCAGGATACTGCCTCTGCCTGAGGCCTTCACCCCAAGCCCACTGCACATGGATCCAGGAGCCCCACTTTAGGTCAGGCCTGGGCCTTGGGTCCTCCCTTGTGCTATGGCACTGGCAGTCCTGTGCCCAGTCCTGTCCCAGTTTGACGGTCTGGCCTCCCAGACTGGCCTCAGACACAACTCCTCACTTCACATCTGGTGGTCACTGGACTACTGCTGAAGGCCATTGCTGCCAGCAGCCCTAACCTGCTCCCTTGCTCAGGCAATGCCGGCCTGCACCTTGCTGGGGAGGTCACTCCCCTGACTGTGCTGTGGTCACCAAGCTCCCTTTCCTTTGTGGAGCAGATCTGCTGTTCTTCTCTGGCATTGGGAAAATGGATAACAGCAACAGAGGCTTCCAGTTAAGCTGTGCTTGTGTTGAGTGTAAGATAAACATTGCCAAAAGTGCCCATCATTGCTGATCAAGAGGAACCCAAAGGACAACACAGTGAGGGTTTGACAGCCAGTGCCCCTCTTCCCTCCAGGCTGCAGGTACGTGATGCTGGCCAGACCACTTGAACATACACATTTTGGTGCTTGCCAGTACAAGGCTATCAATGTTACTAGCATAAAATATGTGAAACACACTAGCAAAAGGATTTTGTATAGTAAAAAAATCCCCTTCCACAGGACTTCACATTGAATTTCCTACAGAAATAGCACATCCCCTTTGGCACTGCCTAATGCAACCTTATTTACCCGAGGAACCCCATGACCTCAGGGGTGCTTCCCTCAGGCTGCAGGGAGGTGGAGCATGTCATCAGCACCTAATTTCTTGGTGGGATGATGCTGGAAGATCTGCCCCATGCTACTGTAGTGACTGCTTTCAACTTACTGTGAGCCCGTCGAGTACTTAATAGTATGTGAAGTATTGAAGAGGCATTGTCCTACATGCCCAACTACCCAGGTCCTGTAGCAGTTCTATTCATTATGTACTATACCACCAACAGGGGACACACTGAGAGCAAGAAACTGCGGGTAGATTAGTTAGATAAAGGTAAAACTCAGAAAATCAATACTATAATCAGGTTGTTAGAGACGTTCTGTTTCAGGAGCCCACTGGTCTTTGTCATGGCTCAGTAGTAAACATTCACCAGCTTTGAAATGCAGTTTCCTGATTTCTTTCTGTTTGCATCCCATCCAAGATTGCTTTCTGTGCTCTTGTGAGACCTTACGTCACGCAAGTACCCCCTCTTAGAAGTGCCCTAAGAGCTACTTCAGGGAAAATTAGTCCTACATCGCCACCTCACTTAATTTCCTCCTCGGGTTATAATCAACCTATTTTTGCTGGTAAGCGTTAAATCAGACCTTGAGAACATCACTGCAACGAACCGTCACAGAAAACCTGGTGGTACCAAAGTCACCCTCTGTACAAAATCAGTAGCTGCTGCCATGAGGGCTTTTTCTGCTGTTGCAATACTGACATCTGAACGCAAGAGGGCATTCCCGGCATTTACATTTCAACTTGAGAAAATTGAAAACAACCTAGAGCAGTTGCTGCTCTTCTAAGTAAACAGAGACAAAAAGCTGACTACAGGTTAATAGCGCTGTACTGCTGTGTACATGCGTAACAGCATCCATTGTTTAAAAAGACTGTTAGATATTTAATAATTAAGAAGTAAAAGCTCTTAAGACCTATGCTTTGTTGTTGTACTTTATCACAGTATCTTTGCATTTCACTCTCTCTTAGAGGAAAGCAGACTCCGTGAGCAGAACAGGCACAGAACACTTTTTCAGGCATTGCATTTAAGCTCCATTCCCACAAGCTGCTCCTGCATTCCTGTCTGCAAAGGAGCAGTAAACCTGCACATCCATCTGCACTGACTGATGCCACACTGGGGACTTTCTGGGGATAAAAGTCATTCCTATGAAAAGAAATATTCGCTCTTCCTCCCTCCTGACTTTTGCAAGCTTTTGATTACTGCTCATTCACTTTGGAAATAGCTACCTTCTGCAAGCCCAACTTTCTCCAATGAGTTCATTCATTTGTAATAAGCTTTACAGCCCTCACTGTAATGTTATACCAATACCTACTTAAAAGCTCCTTCTAAATGTTCCCAAGTATCACACAACTCAATTTTGTCTTGCAGCTTTCTGAAAAAGCACAAGGCTTTACTGAAGTCTGTGTCACAAAACACTCGTGCATTTCAATTCCTACATCGAGCACTGTGCTGGGCTTGCACAGCCCCTTCTACCTCCCAGCTCCCATCTGCTATGTGCTAACACATCTCAACTTCTGGTTCATTTCTCTCTTCTCTGTGATTCCATTTCCGCCTTCACAAGTTTTCCATAAACAACTTCACTTCTTGTGAATGCAAACTGCTTCAACCGCACCATGCGATTTACCCCTGTGCTGCAGAGAGCAATCTTCAGAGGCCTGCTTTAATCCTGAGGTTTCACCCAAGAAACTAACCACTGCCCTGTGGTCAGGACCAAGGGCTTGCTCCAGGCGTGCTGCAGCTCCTGCTTTTGTAAGGTAGAAGGCTACGCTTTGCTTCTTAAAAACCTGATCTATAGATGGCTCTGCGATTCCACAATCCCATTATTTTTTTCTCCACAACATTCTTTGGTAAGCAGGAGAGGAAGTACACTTTATTTAACATGGAGAACCAGAATGCTTCTCCCATCCAAGACTTTTATCTTCCTTTCTGCAGACCTGCTGTTTATAGTCTCCTAATGGATCTGTGACCAATGCCTAGAGTTTTTTCTTCCCTGCATACCACCCAGGCTTCTTTTCTCCACAGGTTTCCTGCAGCTTCCCACTGCCCTATCACCTGGAGGACCTCATTCTGCAGCCTGTTACTGGCACCTGATCAAAACAGGTTTCATACACCCCTAAATTTTTTTGCCCCCCCCCCCCTTATTTTTTTTTTATTTTTTTATTTTTTGGTTGATTGGTTTGTTTTGGAACTGCAACCTGGGGAGGGTCCATGTTGGAGCTGGGGAACAGTGTGATGAGGAAGGAGCAGCAGAGAGGAGCTGGTATGGACTGACCACAACTCCCCATGCCACTTTGGTGGGGATGGAAGAGCCAGGAATGAAGGACTGAAGTTGAGCCTGGGAAGGAGTGGCAGGGAGATGATGTTTTAAGTTTTTGTCTCTGTTTCGCACCATCCTGCTTTATTTTTTTAAATGGCAATAAATTAATGTTCCCAAGTCTGTTTTATCAAAATCACCATCCCTGGACACTGCTACCCTGAGCAATCTAATCTAATTTAACCCTGCTTTGAGCAGGGTGTTGGACTACAATGACCTCTGGAGGTTCTCTCCAACCTAAATCATGTCCCTAAGCCCAAAGTGTAACTTGCCACAATCATGTTGTAGAACTGGCCAATGTATGTTCAGCCTGAAAAGAAAGATTTAATTGAGGATTATGTCTCACCAATATGAGAGATGAAGCTTAATTTAACAGCTGCATTTTTGTTGTATTAAACAAGAGGGCAATTTTACAAGAAACATAATGGTGGGAAGTAGCATTAGCACAGGAGTGATAGCTTGTATGCTACCTTCAGCGACTTAGGAGTTGGACTCGATGATCCTTGTGTCTCCCTTCCAACTCAGAATATTCAATGATTCTATGACTTTAAAAAAAAAAAATAAATCTGGAAATCTCCCAGCCTCTCAGATTTAAACACTCCTTTCTCAAATTTTATCACCGAGCTGCTCCTGAGTTTTTCAAGCAATTACCGAGATGCCCGCTGCAGCGTTACCCTGCGAGCTCTCCCAGCACCGAGCACCGCTCCCGGGGGAGGAGTTCTCCACGCTTCCGATGACACCGGGTCTCTGCAGCAACACGGCCCCACTGCTGCTCCATGGCACCAAGGAGCTGCCATGCCGGCGGGCTCGGATGCTTTGTTGGGCTCGAATGATTTGTCGGATGAAGTAAAGGATACGCCCCCTGAGCGCGCTTTGGGCTAAAAAATGGACAACTCCTTTGTGGAAGAAGTGGCTGCATCACTGGTGAGGGAATTTCTCAGTAGAAAGGTAACTTTCTCTCGATTTTCTCATTAGGAAAAATGGGAATGACACACGACAAATGTTAAAGATTATGGAATACTGGGAGGGGGGGCTTCTTCCAGCCTTCAAGCAGCTGGACTTGAACCGCAACAAGCTCCTAGGGTGAGTGTCTGCACTACATCTCCCACAATGCCTTTTATTTCTGATCATGGAAGGCAGCTTCCTGCTCTTTTGAGAAAACCTGATTCATACCCACAGGCGTCTGCAAAAGAAAACAAGATTAAGTCAAGACATGCTGATTCAAGCTTTTGTTTTCCTCCTTAATTGCTTATCTATTGTCCTTGCTTTGTCCTATTTCTACCGTCCTTGTTTTTACAAGAGATGTACACAGCTTCCCAGATGAATACTAAAACAAAACAAGAGGTACTGGTGCTAAGGGAAATGGTCACATGCATCTTTTTGTGGTGTTCTGCATTAGCTTGGCAAACAGCAGATTTATCTGGGAAGAAAGGGAGAAGGGGAGGAAAGTGGCCACTGTACTTTTCAAAAAAAAAAAAAACACTTTGTAAAAGAAATAATTTGGGTGTGGGTAGACTGGGACTGAGAGCAGAGGAAAAGACACCTTCAAATTTCCAGGTAAAATTACCTACTTGCATTTATGCTCAATCCAAAGGAAATATTGCAGATATTCCTCCCCCACCCCCCGCCCCCACTGTCAGGAATGAGTTGGTTGTACCAGAACCTAAGCAACCACTGTGTGATGAAGTGTTGCTTCACAAGCCTTGCTTTCCTTCATCTGTTTTGCATCCAGTCTCCAAATGCACATTTTCAATGTTAGTGAACAAAGGTGAAACATTTACCAACAGAATTTCCAGGGCAGAATTCATTACTTGCCATTTACTTCCAGAAGTACGAGAGAACGGTACCTTACAGTATCTGACTGGGAAGATTTTTCAAATGAAACGCTGTCACACTTCTGAGATACTTTCAAAAGTAAAACTGAAGAAAAGCATAAAAGGAAAGGGAATGCCCTGCTGGTAAAACAGATCATACCACACCCAGTAGTACTTTATGCTTTAGTTGCAGCAACTGTTTCATATTACAACTCTGCTGTTAAACTTTTCTGTTTCTTCACGTGTTCCTTTCTTTTTCCCCAAATCTCCCTTCATAACCAGCTGTGAGAACCATCCTATTTGCCACCACTTGTTCATAGCACACTAAACCTAAACCCATCTGCAGAAAAAAAGAAGTCCTTTCTTGTAATAATAGTAATTCATTGGGGCTTTCTTTCTCAAAAATTGTCTGATGCTGTACTACTAAACTTAGCTCAGGAACCCACTCTGATATTACATGATAAATCCCTTCCCCTCCATAAAGTGTGATGCCCATACATTTTGTCTCTGAAACACCCATGTATGCTGACTATAAATTCAAAGCACCTGAGGAAGTCTGAAGTGTGGTGAACAAGTGGAATATGCTTGGAGTTGCCAATTCTTAATTTAAGTTTTAAAAAACTCATCCAAGGGATTTAGTTTTTTTTTTTTTTTCCAAATAGAATAAAAGCTATAATTGGATTCACCTGTAACAATTTAAATTAGTATGATCTTCCTATGATCCTATAAACCACCACCGTGTACTGAGCCACCTGAAGACCCCAAACCAGTTGATGCCATGAGGATCAGACTGATTCCCAATATAGACACTGATCAGAATAATGTGATCAGGATAAAGGTCCTGATTTTTTTTCTGAACCTGCCAAAACACAGACTACACCTGACGTTCAGACTTTGTAATTACATAGGTCAGAATCACATTTACAAGAACCTGTATCACACCTTGATGGAAAAAGCCAACTTGGTATTCCTGACATTATTTGAACAAGAAGCCCAGGTATTAGCAGGGGCCTTCACACAGATCACTCAAGTTTTATGTGAAGCTGTTATGTAGCTGAAATCAGCTGCATGGGGGTCTTTTTTTTTTTCTTTTTTTTTTTTCCCCCATGTTTGATTATTTCCACCTCATTGACAGCATTACCACCTTAAGTATTTTTTACATGTCAGCTGCAGTAACGCTAAATGGTCTCATTAAAATACAGGTTTAATGCTTAGCATGTTATTAATTTCCACCATTTTAATGTACCCAGAAATTTCATATTGCATCCAACAAAGTCAGTAATGAAATCTTTGGTTAGTTGTACTGTCTCAGGTACTCTAAAATCTCCTGCTTGGCCTTTTCAGGGATTGAAGAAAACCATCAGTACCATGGACCGAGAGCTTCCACGTTCTGCGCTTAGCATCAATAACAGGAATGAACTTCGAAACATCCTACATTTGCACTCCTTGTACAAACAGAACAAGGTAAGGAAAGAGATGGTGCTCCCCAGAATCTGGTCTCAGACCTATGGAACCAGGTCAGACAAATCAAGACTGCAGTGGTATGTCCACACCACAGAGAACTCAAGCCTGTGCCTGCTACTGCATTGCTGTGGACACACTTAAAGTTCTCTGAAGTAATGGAGAGCACAACATTTAGTTGAGATTGCCTTACAGCTCATGGAACTAAGCCGAGAACCTGGCAGTTAATGAATCCTTGTTACAAATCTTCCAATAAACCAGGAGCAGTTATTCACTTCAACACCTTTTCCATTATTATGGCTATTTAATTTTGGAACTCTCTCTTTATGCCCATTTCTGTTTACATCTTTATATAAGATCTGACAGACAGAATTATACTCTTCACATTTATTATTCTTTGAAATGCAATATAGACCACAATGTTTGATGTCAGGGACATCAATAGGTAATTCCCAATTAGTCCCTAGACCCAATTCTGCTCATTATTAGCTTAAAGCATCATGATGCTTTTTGCATAGTATTAATGGTGGGACTACTAGGTCACTTAAAAAAATAAATCTCCCTATGTAACTGTACTACTAAAGCAGACATTAAAATATTTTTTAAGCCATAGACTTTTTTTTTTTTTAATGAAAAGGCAATATATATATCATCCATCTTTCATGACTGCTGAAAAAACAGTTAAATAAGAGTTTGCGTGTCAGGTATTATTTGCAGTTCATTCTAAATTCTTCAGAAGTTGACCAGGCAACACCTGGAGGTCCTGGTAGATGACAGGTTGGCCATGAGCCAGCAGTATGCCCTGGTGGCCAAGAAGGCCAACGGGATCCTGGTGTGCATTAAAAGGAGCATGGCCAGCAGGTCAAGAGAGGTGATCCTCCCCCTCTACTTTGCCCTGGTCAGGCCTCACCTGGAGTACTGTCTCCAGTTCTGGGCCACACAGCTGATACGGGGCCTGGAACATCTCCCCTGTGAGGAAATGCTGAAAGACCTAGGTGTGTTCAGCCTTGGGAAAAGACGACCGAGAGGGGATCTTATCAATGTTTATAAATACATATGAAATGTGGGAGACAAAGGGATACGGCCAAGATTGCAGCAAGATTAATAAAGACTTTCAATAGTCACAAACACCTTTGTTTTTCTTCTTGAATAGGCAAAGGAGAACCCACTTAAAACACTTCTTGAAATTATTACTAATTACTTCCTTGAGCACCGTGGGACCTCCAAAATCACCAGTTCAAGTTCTGCTCTGTCAGCCCCTCAAAGTAAGAGCTCAACATCTCATCCACCTGACTTCTCAGATGAAGATCATGCATTTGGGAGTGCCAGTATGCCTGATGAGAGCAAAACTCAAACCTCCAGGTATAGTCTGATTTCTCTTTGCCTTGTCCTTTTTTTTTTTTTTTAAGTGAAATAGCATTAAGTGGTTTGTCATTTATACTTTCAGCTACAGCACCCTGTATTAGTTAACTTAGTAACACAAAACAAGAAATTCCAAATTATTAATATCTCCCAAGTAAGCCACCCTATTTTATACTCCCTGGCGATTACAAAGACTTGATAATCTCAACTACATCTTTCAGTCAATGAAGCACATACAAATCTGATCTTTTATGCCTGGTAAACTGGAAAGTATTCAAATTGAAGTGTATAGTCTGATGGGTAACTAACCACCTGCACTCAGACTATGAATATACCCATGCTTTAGACAGTCAAAAGCAAGGCCTACAGTCTTACATTCAGTATTGTCGCAAACAGTATAGGCTTAGTTATTTTTATCATTGAAAATATTTGAAAACAGCACATAGCAAGTTTTTCAATTTCATTTTTTGTTAGTGTCTCAAAACAGCAGGACCAACTCTAATTGTGTTTTGACAGAAAGCTTTTAAAACGGGCATAAGGAAGCAATTCACCTTCTCCACCCCAATTCTTAGGGAATTCATCCCATTTTATTCCTCATCCTAAATACAGCATGCTCAAGCTAGCTGCTTCTACATGTTAGCATTTCCAAAACCTCAGCAAGTCCATGCTCACTAGGGAAGAAAACCACAATTTTGAGAGTGGACGTAACCAGCTAAGATTTGGTGCTTGCTAAGAAGGCATTGCAGGGAGAAAAAAAAATATATATATATATTTCTCATATATAGGAGTTTTATTACATGCAGAATAATTCTCTCTCCCCTGTGTGACACTACCCCAGCTCACCCAGCCTCAGTGCTTGGGCCTGTCTCATTTTCTCCCCACTCTACAAGACACCCTGATCTCCCCGTAAGCCTCTTGAGTGTCTTAAGATACTTTTATTACAGTAAACAAGCTTTCTCCTACAGAGAAAACCCCTAATACCACCCCCAGAGACCGAACAGCACCAACGCGACCAGACACCCACCCTCCCACCCACCCTCCACAAAATGGCACCCCCTCCCCCGCCTCTTTACTTATAGCCCTGCCAACGCATGCGCATTGGCAGCGGAGCGCTTCCCTCCCCCGCCCGCCGCGCGAGAAGGGGAGGGCACGATAGAGTTCGGCTGCTGGCCCAGAGCGGCCGTCGTTGCTCCGGAAGTGGTGCGCTAAGGGGCCGCTCTGCCTTGCGCTGGAGGGCACTCTATGGTTGTAGTCCTCCACTGGGGTTAAAGTTGTGAGAAGGGGGGTCTTGAGTTCACCTAAACATCCAGGTTTACACGTTCCCCCCCATAGCAAGCATACTGTACATACATACACACGTGAAGGGACAATGTTAAAGCCACATTTGCAGACAAGTGTGGGTGAGGGGTGGGGTGCAGCACAGGTCTGTGTGGAAGGACCCCCCCCATCACATCACAGGCGCTATCCCCCATTAAGGAATGGCCTCAAGTTGCACCAGGGGAGGTTCAGGTTGGAAATTAGGAGTTATTCTTTCTCAGAAAGAGCAGTCAGGCATTGGGACGGGTTGCCCAGGGAGGTGGTGGCGTCACCGTCCCTGGGGGTGTTCAAGGAAAGGTTGGACCTGGTGCTTAGGGACATGGTTTAATGGTGACATTGGTGGTAGGGGGATGGTTGGACCAGATGATCGTGCAGGTCTCTTCCAACCCTAACGATTCTATAATTCTATGGAGGAAAGTTTTTGCTTTTGCTGCTCGAGCCAGAGGGGTAACGGGAAGCAAAAACAGCAGATAAAAGGAAAATTGGAAAGTGAAAAGAAGTGTCCAACTTCAGGGAGGTTTAGATTGGTTGTTAGGAAGAATTCTTCACAGAGACGGTGGTCAAGCATTGGGATGGTCTGCCCAGGGAAGTGGTGGAGTTCCCATCCCTGGGGGTTTTTAAGAGATGTGTGGATGTGGCACTTTGGGACATGGTTTAGTGACGGGACTTGATAGGTCAGGTTGATGACTGGACTTGCAGATCTCAAAGGTCTTTTCCAGCCTACATGATTCTATGAACTTTGTGTGTATACAAGCCTGGAAACCCAAGTGCACACTGAAAGCTGCCAGCACAAAAGGGAGCAGAATCCTGTATTGGCTTGCTCATTTCTGTCTAAATCCTGTTTGAGTTTGTACCTATTTTTATGCATTCTTAAGCACCATAGGAAATTTACTGCTTAATGCCTTCTTAGGGTGTGTGAGGCCTAAAGACATCGCAGGAGCAATGAAGGAGGAGCAATTCAGGGTCCAGCTGGGTGTTAGGAAAAGGTTCTTCCCCAAGAGGTTGGTCAGGCACTGGGACAGGCTCCCCAGGGCAGTGGTCACGGCACTGAGCCTACCAGAGTTCAAGAAGCATTTGGACAATGCTCTCAGACATTATTGTCTGTTTTTAGGGTGGTCCCGTGTGGAGCCAGGAGTCGAACTCAATGATCCTTGTGGGTCCCTTTCAACTCAGAATATTCTATCATTCTAAAGTAAAAATGGACCAAGTGGGTTTGAAATTGTCTTTTGCAATAGGAGTGGGGAATGTGGGTTTTAGGGTCTGTCCTGATATATATCAGTATCTCTGCTATTTGTAACTATTTTCTTTTAAAGGTAGCTGAGAATTGGACCCTTGGACACAGGTAGATACCCCAGTTATATCTCAAATCAGGTCTTGTCCCAGCCATGCAGCTGGGCTGTGTTTCTGGCCTGCCATATGGCCATGGAAAGAAGCTGCAAAGCTGTTTTAAGGAATGTCATAGGCAGCTCGCCAGGTCGGATAAGCCATGTCCTTTTTCTGCCTATAAAATGTATCAGTGAGAGAAACACCAGGGCAGAAGTGTGGTTGTGTGATCCTCATAGCCATTTCTGCCCCCTCTGGCTATGGAGAAATGAGACATTACCTGGTCAAGCAGCCAGTGCCTGAAATTAGGTTTAATTGTAACTACCTGGATAATTTTTAATAATGGAAGCAAGAGTGGAGAGTATAATTAGATTCTGTTCACCAGTTCCTTATTTAAGAATCCTGCTTCCATCTCTTTCCTTTTACCTGACCTCAGAATTATTTTTTTCAGTGTCTCTAGGTGTTAAAGTGACCTCTAAGCTAGCTGTGCCCTTTGGCAATGAGGAGTTATGTGGTCCTAGCTCAGGAGTAACAGTCCTCAGATTTCATAATGCTCACAGAGATTGATCATGCACCCTTCTGTTTACATATGAAGCGTGTCTTCGCAGATAGACATATTACTGAAAACAAAAACAAACAAAAAACCAAACCCACACTGATTAAATAAAATTCATGTTTATGTGATACAAGATGCTTCAGCTCATTGAATTACATTACTGTGAAATGAGATGGAGAAAAACATCCTAGAGTTAAAAACAAAAGTAGGACAGTTATCATAGAAGAAGGCTAGTATTATTTTTGGGTTACCTAGAATATAAATTTATCAAATGATGCAGAAGAGGTTTCAATGAAGTGGGAACAGCTAAATAAAAGAACTTCTATTTAACAATGATCTTGTATCACAGAATCATGGAATCATAGAATGCTTTGGGTTGGAAGGGACCATAAGGATCTAATGTTTTGCAGCCAGTGAAAGAGAGACTAATGAAGAAAATCGAACCTTTCATGATTTCTTGCAGGATGTGTAAGAAGGCAGAAATGATGTTTTTTTTATTATTATTATTATTTTTTATCAGTAAGAACATGGTTCGTTGAAAAGTATTTTTGAAAAAGAAATGCATATAGTGTGATACAAACAGAGAACTCTAAATGAATCTCAGTTGCATTTCAGAAAAGCTTGTTTATAGTATTAAATATGTGTAGGAAAACCAATGCAAACAGTGAACTACACCTTGAGTTGCCTTCTGGTGAGGGCTAGGTTGATGAATATGGAAAAGGTCAAATGACAGCAATGTAGCGACATATTATCATATTACTTTTGAATTAAAATAAATGTTCTATATTTGAACAAAGTGTGAAGGAGGTCAGCTGAGTCACTCTGAGTTATATGATAACAGAGAATGTTAGCAAAAATGTTAACAGGTTTTCAAACTGCCATTCAACAGATGGAGAAGGAAGGGGAACTGCTTGTGGTAGAATCACAGAATCGTTAAGGTTGGAAAAGACCTTCAAGATCATTTGGTCCAACCATCCCCCTACCACCAATGTCACCACTAAACCGTGTCCCTAAGCACCAGGTCCAACCTTTCCTTTAACACTGCCAGGGACAGTGACGCTACCACCTCCCTGGGCAACCCGTCCCAGTGCCTGACCACTCTTTCTGAGCAGAAATGTCTCCTCATTTCCAACCTGAACCTCTCCTGGTGCAACTTGAGGCCATTTCCTCTAGTCCTATCAGTAGGACCTATCTCATTTGAAATATATGGCTTGCTTTATTTATTTATTTATTTATTTTTAATATGGTACATATCAAAATAAGTAAACATAAGATTAAGATAAAGTCTTAAACATGTGACACCGAGTAATATTGAAATAATCTCCTGAAGACCTACATAAAGATGTTTAAGTGAAAAGTGATTGTATTTGAGTACCACTGCTAGGTAACATGCAACTTAACTTGACAGCAGTGATTTAATTTGCCAAGGTGCTGGTTTCATTGATTTCATTTAGTATCCCTTGGCTGTTTGAATTTTTGTTTCTTTTTCTTTCTTGTAGATACCATGTTGAGAATCCACTAGATAAAATCCTTTCATCCAGAAAACACCAGCACAAAAGTGAAAAATGCCATATGGAGACAATATGCAATAGCCAATTAACCTCTGATGGGGATAAGAAGTTAAAAGATAGTCAAGAAGATTTAAAAGCAACAATGATTTCTGAAGAGCTTCAAGCTACAGTGAAGGACAAGCACAGGCCCAGGTCTGGTCTCATTGTCAGAGGAATGATGGCTGGACCAGTAGCAAGTTCACCAGAGGTGATTTCCAGTGCTTATAAAATATTGGGCATGACCAGAGATTTTATATTTAACCTTCTGCAATGAACTAATTTGCAAATAATATTCAAGTGACTTCTGCATGCTAATCTGAAATCTGTGCTCTGAAAAGATGTGGCAGGTTAGGGCAGTGGTTGTGGTTAATTCAGAAATTCAAACTGTTTCAGAAACAACCACTGCACTCAGATCTGTGATCTTTGGTTGCAGCATTTCTTTATAAATGTTTTCCACTTTTGGTATCTCATCTCTCTTGACAGCTGGGATTTTCCATTTGCCTCAGGGAATTGCTTCTTTACTTTAGCTCTTAAAGTTTTCTTAGCCATGGGTGTTTGATCTCCACAGGTTTTTCTGAAACCCCACGTTTAATCAGTAGCAGTATGGAATTAAAAATATAACTTTCATTAAAGTTATGTTTCTAAATTGGTCCGAATAGACCATATTCTGTCAATAATTGCTTTTAAAACACAATTCTAAAATTCTTGTGTCTCTCTCTCTTTTTTTTTTCTTTCGTGCTCCTTTATATCGACAGGAACTTTCCCTGTGTAAAATTAAGCTTATAAAAAATTAAGTATTTTAAACATTTCATTTTGCTAATACTGAAGTAAATGTGAAAGTTAAATAAATTACTTGGATTTTTTCTGAAGAGTTCTGATTCAGAAAAAAAGACTAGATACCTGTAACAGGCAGGCTGTCCAGGAAAATGGCATATAAGTCTGGGTTCTCTTGAGTACAACCCCCAAATTAAGTTTTTATATGTTACTTTGTTGATGTTCTTGGGTAAAAGAAAGCAATTACTAAAGTATACAGCACCTTTGCTACTGTTCAAATTGTAAGTAAAAGTGTATGTATTTTTTTTTGTTTATTATACAAAAGAAATTACTCTTTAACCTGGTTCCTAATAATGAAGAAACTGTTTAGTCCAGTATTAGTGATAGAGCTTTCCTTTGCTTTCCATGTTTGTGTAAAGATACTCAAATTTTAATCTATAATTTTAATGGCACTTATTTCTAGGATCTGCAAAAAAGAAGGCTTTCAAAACGCTCCACTAGCATAAGCAGCACAGCACAGCTCAAGGGTGAAAAACAGGAAGGAAATGACCTGAGTGTCCCAAGCGTTGATTCTCAGGAAAGTAAAGAATCTTCATCACAAGTAAATACAGAGTTTGCATCAAGGACTTTGTCAAGCTCAAACACAATTTCAGCTTCTGAAAAACTAAGAAACATCCCCAGAGATACAGATGACTCTTTTGCCAAACTGCTCTCTGAAAGAGGGAGGACGAAGACAGAAGAAAGAAAATCAGTTCCAAGCTTTTGTACAGAAAGCAATGAAAAAAGCCTTAAAGTGGGTGCCTCTCACAGACATTCAGGGACTGGAAGAGAGAAGAGAGAAAGGGCCCTCAAGAAAAGTGAGAATTGGTTATCAGGCCTCAGGTAAGAATATTTGTAAAAATACCGTACTAAAAAGTCAAGGAAATATGATGGAGGACTAAAAGAGACTGAGATATGCATTCTGATTGCATTGACGGGAAGCAGAGGTGAAAGTGCTTAAAGGCAGAGAAATTTTAAGATTTAACTTACTACTTTTGACATCCCAAACCATTCTGAACACCTTCCTTGGTCAGTGGAGAGACCCCATAGGCGCTGGTTTCTTTTAGCTGCCTATAAAGGGAGCTGAGTATTACTAGTTCAGACTCAGACCACTAAACCTCAGACATACAAGCAGTACAAGTGATTCCCACCTGCAGAGGTCACCTACATCTTAGGAAACAGCACTGATTACTGCTCTCAACGTTGTAGTTGTACATACAGAAAAGCCTCCGAAGATAAAATGAAGGAACACCAGCCAAGCGCATAGGCATATCCACATGGCTCAGTGCAGTTGTGTCGAGCTATCCAAGCTATACCCAAACAAGCTGGTTTAGTTGCCAGCACAGTTGTGTACCACAATGAGACACTGTGGTGATTTTTTGAATGAGGATAACCCATGTCACTGCAGCATTTGACTGAGCCCAGTTAGCATCCCCATGCACCATGATGCTGCATCCACAATGCTCCTGTGTCTCAAAGTATTTTATTCAAAGTGTACTCAGATTTTTATTTTTATTTTTTATTGGACTGCAGTGATTCACATTGATATAAAAGGTTTAGAGAGACTCCTTCTTTTGAGCAGTGCAAGCCAACTGTGCTGTGTCTGTGCCTATAGAAAATGATCATAGTAAAAACAATTGCCTCATACCTAGTGCTTTTCATCAGCAGCTCTCAAAATTTAAGCAAGGGATGACTATCTCTTTGTCCATACTACAGATGGGAACACTAAAGCAGGTATAGAGAAACTTGTATGCAACAGCTCACACAGAAAGTCAGTAAAGTCATACACAGGGCTCAGGCACCCTGAGAGTTGGTCTTGTACTGCACTCTCAGTGCTAGAGGTGAGAACGTGTCATATTCAGTAGAAATGTTGCGGAGTTTATACCACCTTCTGCTTCATAAACTAAGGCACATGATGCCAACATCGTCTGATGTGGGCCATGAAGTAGTACGTCTGTTTTATTAAGTGTAACTTGATCCATGTTGATGGCTAATTTGCTGTGTTTTTTTTTTTTAAGTGCTAAAAAAAAAACACCTCATTGATACGGTGAAACTCCAACCACAGATTATTATTTTCTTCCTGTTTAATTTATTTTTAATCTTGGGAAACAGAGTGACAAGGCCCTGTTGAGACCTTGAGGAAACGATGATATAGTGGGTCTGTCCACATTTGTGTTAGGGGTTGTGGGAGTTAACAAACTGCAGGTCTGCTGAAGATACAAATGGGCACTTGCTTCCTGTCTGGGACCAAAAAGCAACTGAAAACAGCAACCAACATTATATAGTTATTTACCTGTGTTAGTATACCTTATTTGAAAATGATTATTGAATGATGGGGCAAAGTACTGTAATCTTAAGTCTTAAAATCCAGAAGAGGTCGGTTCTTCATTATGCACAGTATTGGGACCCTGAGATGTGTCAAATAACAGCTAAACCCAGACAGAAGTCTGACTGTTGCTGGACTGGAAGTGGTGCCTAAAGATCCATCTTTGATGTTCTGCTCCCAGGGGATTTATTAGGTCATGACTTCATGGAAGTGCACAGAGCCAGCTCATAAGGAACTCAGGAATCAGAAACACTGGGGTCTGACTCTCTATGACTTTTGTTCCATATAGTTTGACCGAGCATATCAGGTAGTGCTAACCCACCACTCGATCCTTTCCAGTTTCAAGATGGCTTATTACCTCACAATTAAGATTAATTGAGGTAGAGAATACAGCTTCAGTGGGCTTTCGACAGCTCCCAAACAAAGCTGAGAAGAGTAAGTGTACTCCTGGTATTTGTTAAGCAATGAATATACTGTCGGATATTTATGAGTGTTTTTTACAGTGTCAAAAGCATGTTGGACTGGATAAAATTCTTTGGGGAGACTCTCTGACCAAGATATCACTTGTACTGACTTCACTCATCTGTAGCTGGACGTGCTGACATTTCCCAATTTTGTGCAGTGCTTGTGGAGTCAGCAGAAAAGGAGAAGCTGGTCTGAAAGGGGACATCCCCAGGGCACCATTCTGTGCACTGTACTGCAGTACTGTGCTCCACTACTGTACTAAGTAGTTTGCAGTAGCTGGATTCCTTTAGGGGACTGACTTGGTCTCAGCAAGAACAGAAGAGGGAGCTATTTCCATTTAATATGTTTTCAAAGCAAAACTGGGACATTTCTGCCAGATAACTTGAGCTAAGGCCAGTAAAGCATTTGAATTCATGCTGAGCTCTGAGCTCCTGAAAACTCTCACTGAAATCAGCAGGACTGCCGAAGTTAAGTGGAAGTGACAGAGAGTGGAAGTGAGACTCCAAATAAGCGTCAACTATTACAATGTAAGGACTGGCTCCTGCAAGGCTTTTATCCTTTTGGTGAAATCCTGCAGTGTTTGAGAGCTTTTCAGGATTTGTTCAGAGTGCTTCAGCATTATGAAGCATCAAAAATTACAATCTAAGAACAGATATTTATCTGGATCCTTCCGTTCTCTGTTGATGTTTCCAGATATTAGTGACATAAGTGCTAATCTAACTGTTTAGATGAGTAGCTGAAAATCTGTTTAGGATTAAACCCAGCTAGTTCATTCCCAGGGATCTGAAATTCTGTTTTTGTTTCCCATAGCAAAGTAAAGACCTACAAATCTTATTTTTCCTTCCATTTTGATATACCTCTTCATCTTTTGTTATATGCAAAATGTGCTATTGTTGCACACAGGCTGCAGGCATCCATTGTCTACATATGAGACAAAAACACCACAGCAAAAATGCTGCCATGCTCCAAAAGACAAGCTGAATGTTATTGAATAAATGCTTACAAACTGAGTGGGCAGATATACCTAGCTATAAAAATACCCTGGAGAAATACAGATCCCACAGTATTTTGACTCACACATTTTAATGAAAGAAATGATGGACATAGCATCGTGCTTGTTATTCCATCAACTATCTAATTCTTAGCTACTGCATGAAATGTGGGGTGAGGTGGGCAACTGTGCTGAGAGGCCAGATTTGTGACTCTGTATTTCAGTCTTACAGTATCAACATGAAATTAGCCCTCCGAGTACCATACTTCACGTTTGTCTTAAATAAGATTTGGACGTTCCTTCTTTGTTCTAAGAGATAAAATTTTGCTGTCTTGTCAGTGAGGAGGCACTAAGCACTACCAACATACCTTCCACAGGTATGAAAAAATATAAGAAATCATTTGCTTTCCTTGCTATTGCTGCAACTCCTTGTTTCTTTCAAGAAAAGAAAAAAAAAAAAAAAAGGAAGAAAGTTAGTGAAATCAATTGGGGACTAAAGATGCGGATACAGTCTTCGCTTGTATTTTGAACTGCTACTGCTGAATGCATCTGCTTTCAAATTCAGGTAACTATAATGACCATTTAAAAGGTCAGTGTTTAACTTCAGATATTACCTAATTACTTATAGCTGTGATAAAATACTGACTTCCTAAAGGAAAGTACTTGATACTTTTTCAAATATAGTCTGGATTTAATGTTGATCTCTTTGTGGGAACATTGTTGTTATATAGCAAGTGCACCACACTCCTTTAATTACAGAAAGATAGATGTGAAGAACAATTTGTTCACTTTCATCTTCATTTATCTGCATTGTGCATCACAGTATAATGTCTGAATCCCTCCACATTAAAGGGGGAATAATGACTGCAAATCATTGAAAGCAAAGGGTTTATTTTCTTCCTTGTTTTACAGGAGAACAGAAGCTTTTGTGCAGTTGGGTCAATGATAGTTCTCTGTGACATTACTGGATTCTGTTTCATGTCAGTAGGAGTTATTCCATAAAGACAGTCTGTCTTACTGTTATAATATTTAGCAATACTTAATAATACCTAACAATACTTAATAATATGCTGTACATATTATTAGTTTGCATACCAACTCAGGTGTAAGTGTTGTAAATGCCTTTATTTTAGAATTCCTTATTTTTAATTAACCCAGAAAAGAGCAGTATGTAGGTGGCAGCAAATCTTCATGTGTCCTCACCTATTAACAAACAGCAGCTAATTTAATTTCTCGATTCATCCAGCTTTGTTTATTGTACTGTGTATGTTGTGGTGGTGATGATGGTAACTGTGCTGGTCCCTGGAAGCTGTAGGCACTGGAGGTTATTGTGAGGACAGTATTTCAATATGAGTTTCAAACTTATTTTCCTCAGGAGTCGGATGTCTGACTTTTCATATTCCAAGGCTTTAGCTTTTAATAGCTTAGATATAATGCTTCGGTGGCCACAGTACATTTTTTTCTTTTCTGCCTAAACTACAAAAATACATGAATTAAATAAGGAGAAGTAAAGGTTTGTTTTAATGGAGAAGTGATTAAAAGTGAATCAGAATCAGTTTGTGGTACTCTCCCAAGTGACTTGATCACGCAAGGGTAGACTGAGTTTTCCTCTTATAAACTATTATCATGTGTACAGCACTCCTATTATTTGATAGAAGAACCTTCCATTTTAAGGACATTAAAAATATTTCTCCAGTAACATAGAGACAAATCTATAACCCAATATTTGTATATATACACCAAACTAAATTCTGACATGTATACAGAATTATATCAATGTTTCCTCTATGGCCCTTCTTAACAAATTAAAAATGACATTTTATCTCTGTTCCACTTCAGAGGAGAATTTGAAACCCCATCTATCCTTTCAGATCATTTTGAAGCTGTTTATCCTCATTCTCAAAGCAGTATTTCTTATTGCTGTCCAGGTCATGGAGTACTTGTTCCTCAAAAGTGTTAGTTGTGTGCAAGGCACAACTAAAATTTGGATGACTGGCCTCTTTTTTATTTTTGATTCTGAGGTTTTCATGGGAATAAAAAAATATGTTGGAAAAATACACAACATAGGCAAAAAATCCAAGATTCCATCTAAAAATTCACCATACCTGTAGGTATGTACGATTCTTCAAGTTCCACAGGAATTTGGGACAGATGATGTTGAAGGAACATATTCAGATCAAAGGCAGCAACGTATTAAAGACCTCACCTAGTTTTTTTAACCAGGGCAGAACCTTGAATGGCAGTGAGGAAAGAATCTGCCACCTGTAATGTCTTCTGCTTAATGCTGAATCCCCTAAGGGAAGGAAATATGTACCCTTAAACTGAGTGCACAGAATGAAAAATCAGCGTACGCAGTGGAATGGAAATTGAGATCTTTGGGAAGTGTGAAAAAAGAACAGCTGTTGAATTTGATGCCTGACCTTGGGTTGAAATCACTCTACTGCTTTTATAGAAGGAAAAAAAAAAAAAAAAAAAAAAAAAAGCTTGACGAATAATGAGTTGTTTGGGAAGGTTGAATGGTGTTAGAAGATTTCCCTGTGTTTCACAGCTTGAGCAAACAAAATTGGTTAAAAGAAAGTAAAAGCACTTCACAGCAGTTGAGAAACAATTCTTTTGTCTCAGCTACAGAAGTTCTACTGCTGTTGTTCATGCAGCCTCTGAAGTTGCAGCACTCTCCTAATTTTCTATTCCCCTTAATTCTACAAATGTAAGGCTTGGTGGTGATGTGGGAACCGTCCCACTTAGCTGAACAGTTTCTAAATGAGTAGATCTGAGCTGTCCAGCTGTGTTCTTAATGGATGCTACTGGCAACACCTTATGTTGTTAGATGGGCAGATACTATCTGTAGACCTCAGTTTCAATTCTAGTAGTTAGGAAGAAGAACTGCATATGGAGATGTTTGAACTTGTTGTTGTTATGTATAAAGCAAACCACCCTCCCTTCCACAACACTGAGAAAAATAGCATAGAAACTAGAGTCACAGTAATGAAAGAAGAAAAAAATATTGTAAAACTGGAATCAAAGACCAAGGGGAACAAAATGAATTAGCAATCAGGACCTGAAGTTAAGGATACGTTGTTAATTTCATAGAAACAGAAATGGAATGGCTATCAGAAAGGCAAAAATAAATGACAATATCTTAACGTCAGAACAAAAATTTCCTCCTGCCATTAGCAATCAAAAGTGTATAGCAGTGGATCCCATTGTCCAAAGGGAAAGATCTATAATACACTTTCAGGAGTAAGGAGGATAATTGATTCTCCACTCATCCTTTCATTGTGAACAATCGCCCTACTTATCCGGTTCTTCTAATTACTTCTGCCGTACCCTCCTTTGCCTTGCCATCAGTCTTGGCTACAAACTGAATGTGAACTAGTGGTTTCCTTTCAGAAGTCTGCCAGTGCAGATGGATATTTCAGACGGTAGGGACTGTTTTATGAGAGTGTGGCTTGGCTTCAGATGTCTTTTCCAACCAAAACCTAAGTATCTCTGATGCACTTCATCTCTAGCACCAGGAGAGCAAGTGCCAGTGAGTTCAGAGCCAGAATTTGTCTTCCTGAACTAGTTTCTCAACCAAGTTTGCTTTAGCTGTGCACTCCTTAGTGGTTCCCCAAAAATCGCTCATTATTTGGTAATAAACCTTTTTCTAGCAGTGCTCTGCATTCTAACACAAATAGAGTAGGGTTAGTGAATTGCCATAGATACCAAGTTCTTTAGTGGAACATTACTCATATTTCATAGAGCCTTAGAAATTACAGATGGAAAAGACCTTTTAAGGTCATTTGTTTCTATGGCAGATTATTCATTACTGCATATATATAATTTGATGCAATACTTTTTTCCAGGGCTTTGTCTAGTCCAGTCTTAAATGACTCAAGTAACACCTCTCCCCTGAGAATATATTCCAATGTTTAGTAGCCCTTAATCTTGAGACTTTTTCCCTGCATTTGTTTTTTTCTGTCCTGCTATCCATAGCTGAAGTTGATTTTTTTACTGATCTTTCTGTTCCTTTCTACAGATATTAACCTCTTTTAAAGTACTTCCAAATATTTTTCATGCTCCCTTAGCCATTTTTTTTCCTAAAGCTTGTATCATCTGCTTGTATTTTTATCTTTCCTGCTCTGAAATGTTGCTGTTGTTTTTCTGTTAGGTTTTATTGATTTGTTTTATATTTATTTATTCCATGTACTTAAAGGCTTCTATAACTTTATAGCAGTACTGTGCCTCTCAGCAGGGATAAGAATAGTCACCCTCTGCTCATGACATGATTCTCAGCATTAAAAAAATCCCATTAGCACATTTGTCACTTCAGCGTACCACAAGCATATGCTTACTTACTTAAAGTTTCAAGCTCATTGAATGCAAAATCTCTCCTTTGTATTTTACTATGTTTTTCCTCAAAACGGCCTTATAGCATCGTGAATTCAGTCTAATCTTCTGTGGTAAGGCAATATGTTTTCCTATTTACTTGTAGAAAAGGTACCTCCCTTCTACTCCCTGCATTTCTATGTAGGACTGACAGGAAGGAGTGAATTACTTTACTTTTTCTTTTGAACCACCTGTGGCTTTCTGACTTTCTTTATCCTGAAAAGAGACTGGTACAGGTGAATTCATTGTAGTACAGAACATTCTTATTCAGAGGTGATAATAATCTGTGGCTTATCCCTTTTTTTTTATTCCAGTAAAAAGTCCCTGAAAATTCATTTTTGTGGAGCTAGGAGATATTTCGAGGGAAAAAATAAAATTAAAAAAAAAAATGTCCTTCAAATAATTCCTCTAAGTCCTTTAAGAATACACATAATTTCTTTGTATTCTTTTAGATAAATGAGACTTTAAAAACAATATTTTGTTTTTAAACAAAAGTGGAAGATCAGGTAAGGAAAGATTTAAATAGATTGTGTATCCACAAGTCCATGGAACCTGATGGGATGTATCTGCAAGTGCTGAGGGAGCTGGCTAATGTCAGTGAGACAGCAGCCTGGATCATCACTGAAAGGTTGTGGCAATTGGGAAAGGTTCCTGAAGACTGGAAGAAATACATCGTCACTCCTGTCTGCAAGAAGGGCAAGAAGGAGTGACTGGAGAACAACACGCTGATTGGCTTCATGTTAATCCCTGGGATGGTGACGAAGCCAATCCTCCTGGAAGTCATTTCCAAGAATATTAAAGATAGGAAGGTGACTGGGAAGTCAGCACGGATTTGTGAAGAGGAAATCATGCTTAACCAAGCTGATAGCTTTCTCTGATGGGATGACTAGCTTAGTGGGTGAGGACAGACCAATGGGCGTTGTTAATCTCAACTTTACTAAGGCTTTCAGTGCTGTCTCCTGTAACATCCTTGCAGACAAACTGATGAAGTGTGGGCTAGATATGTGAACACTGAGATGGGCTGAGAAGAGTCAAAACTGCTGATTCAGATGGTTGTGATTAGCAGGATGAAGTCCAGCTGGCAGCCAGTCAGCATACGTGTTCCACAAGCAGTTGATACTGATGTCAATACCGTTCAAGATTCTCATTAATGACCTGGATAATGGGTCCGAATACATCCTCAGCAAGTTTACGGGTGGTACAAATTTGGGAGTGACTGGCAGACTAAAAGGTTATGCTGCCATTCAGAGAGAATTTGATGGTATGGAGAATGTGCTGGCAGGTATCTTATGAGGTTCAATAAAGGCAAATGAAAAACCCTGCATTTATGGAAAAACAACCCAATGCAGCAACACAGGCTGGGGGCTGACCAACTCTGCAGAAAAGGACCCAGGAGTCCTGGTGGGCACCAAATTGACCACAAGCCAGCAATGTGCCTTTGCGGCACAGAAGGCCAGCAGCATCCTCAGTTATCTTTACAAAAACATTGCCATCAGATTGAGGAAGTGATCTTTCCCCGCTGCTCAGTCCTGCTGGGACGCATCTTGGAGTGGTGAGTCCAGTGCTGAGCTACCCAGTACAAGAGAGATGTGGACTTACTGGACTGAGTCCAGCACAGGAGCACAAAGATGGTTTATGGAATGGAGTGTTTGACATATGAGAGGCTGTTCACCCTGGAAAAGGGGAAGCTTACAGAGATCTTACTAATGTAAGAAATGTCTGATGGGGTTTGGGAGGGAGTAAAGATGACAGGGTCAGACTTTTCTCAGTGTTGCCCTGTAACAGGACAGGAGGCAATGTAAACCAATTGAAATATAGGAAATTACTTTTAAACTTAAAGGAAAAAAAATATCCTCTGAGACTGGAAATGCTGGGACAGATTTTCTAGGGAGGTTGTGGTGTCTCCATCCTTGGAGATACTCAGAACATGACTGGAGAGGGCCCTGAGCAAAGTGCACTGGCTGAACGTGCTCTGAGCAGAGGGGTTGGGCTGAGGGAGGTCTAGAGGTCCCCTCCAACTTCAGCTATTCAGTGATTGTGAACTCATGACAGACATAAGAAAGTCAAAGCAGCCCCCTTTTTTTAAATATGGGTTGTCACTAAAACAGGAAAAATACAGTGCTTAATGAACGATAATATATAAATGTAAGATTTCTTAAAGAATACTAATCAACATTCCAATTTTATTGGTATTGTTTAAATTAAATTGAAATTCCAACTCCAAGAAAAAATTAGTTCCAGCAAAGTTATTTACTGTACATTCTTTACCCAACAGTTATGACGGACTCCGGCCTTTCCTACTGGGCATTTTAGTGGAAAAATAGCTTTTCAGGGCATAATCAATATTTTTAAATCTGTTCTGGCTGCCCGGTGGGCTGTAATATTTCACTGCTACTTATAAAATTGGAGTGTCAGATGAGATGGCTTTGTCTAAAATGACATCTGGCATTTTGTTAAGTAATTAAGTTTTGGTCCTGTGAGAGGTTGAGCAGTTCCTGAAGGTACTTCTCACACTGATATGTGATTCTATGACGTGAGGGCTGAATTCAGATCACCGTATTTTAATATACTAGAGACTGTTTTAAATCTGTCAGAAAACACCAACTAATTTCAGTTGGTATTTAGTATATATCGGTGTACTCAGTGACATGCAGTGTGTATGAGCAATGCCTGAAGAATTAATTAAATTTCTCCCACCGAAAGAGGAAATGGATGTACTGAGCAATGGTGGCATTTCTAGGAAATGCGAGTTTAGTCAGACTGCAATGTTTCAGATAAGAAAACAGAAAAAAAAACACAGAGCCGGAGCAGTCTAATAGTAAATTACCTTTGCATATTTCCTTCCATCTTTGTCTGTTTGTGGTCTGTGCGTAGCACCAGGCATTGTCCTTAAGGCACACGAAGAAGCACATGGCATCATCCCAAGCTTTCGTCAATGCTTCGGTGTGGCTTTGTAGACAGGAAGCCCAGTAAGAATAGTGCAGTCGGCACCTTCCCTGAGAGACTAACCACAACCCTGCTTGGAGTGTGCTCAGCTGCCAGCTGGGAATACATCTTTATTTGATTCCTGCAATTAGCAATCAGAAGAATGGCTGTCAAACAAAATGGGGTCGTATTTGGGGACTGTGGATTTAATTAGCCCATGTACAAAGACAGAGAAACAGAGAGAGAGAGAGAAATTGCAGTTGCCAAATCACTCAGCAATGAAAACCTTCAAGTTGCATAACACCTTTTATAACATAATGATTGGACAGGAAAAAAGAGCCTAAAATAAATGTTAGAAACTATTGTGACTCTTGTTTTATGCCAATGGATTTATGGCATCAGAGCCTTCGACATAACATCTGTGTGTGCTGCCATTTGCCCTTTTAGTATTTTTCCAGCACTCCATAGGAAGGAGCACCGTGCAATTACTGGAAATGGCAAATGGCTTCTGTATCATTTTTTTAATTTTATTTTTGGAAAGGACGTAAAACTGGAAGTGTCCAGCCCATTGCCTAAAATGCATTCAGTCATTGAGAATTTGCCTTGTTCATGCGTACATACCAGGACTCTAGATCTTCTCAAATTTAAAGCAAGAACAGTGTACATCCTCTTGTGCTGGCAGAACTTCACACCATTGGAAGCAGCACAAGAAATCACGAGAAATCACCTACCCCTTAAAAACAATCACTTGATTGCAAGTAGCACAAGGAATTTGTTTCCGCCTGTGTGTTATTCTCCCCCAGACTGCTGAAACAGGACATAAAAGCTCTCGCTGCAGTGCATGTTTACCAATAGACTGTTATCTATGTTCATCTTTCTTCACAGCAAAATAAGATATGAGAACTAGCCCGATCTTCAGTGTAAGCTCTTGTCTTCTTCCATTTTAACATTTGACATTAGCTTTCTGGAAGATAATTTATCTTGCTGAAATCTGTTAGGTTGCAGTGTTTTGGACTGTTACAAATCCAAGGTATCTGACAGGAAATGTAAGGCCAGGAACTTTTCACATCCTTAAAAATAAATGCCCTAAAAGTTGAAGGCCAAACCCAGAAGGAGCAGATACTTTATAGGACAAGCAAAATGGGGGGACATATTCACCTTAGCTGAAGTGAATTAATTGAATACTGAAGGCTGGGTACCCATCTCAGTGCTTTACGTAGTGTCTCTTAGCTGTAGTGTCTTGGAAGCGTCTTTATTTATTGGAGTTTTAGCCCTCTTATTTTACTGATATGTGTTCATTTTGAATTGGTGACTGTAATGGTCAGTTCACATGAATGGTATTGTGCTCCTTCAAAATTCAGTGTGGGGGTATCATGCTGAAAAAATCTCTGAGCACAGTATGAATATTTGAGCTACAAGTTTATTATACTAAGTCTGGTTTTGTAGCTGGAGATAAATATTCCTTCATCACCTCTGAGGGAACATTCTGTTGATGTAAGCCTAGCTCATACTGTCTTGTAGCTTGACCCATCATTATCATCTTTTTTTTTTTTTTAATGTACAAACTTTTCCAGCAAAGATGTTTTCTCCTGAATTGTCACTACAGTTAAAAATTCGCCAGCACAAAAGCAGATTCATGTATGAGTTTATTAGAAATGACCCTTTCAATAAGAAGTTTTTTTCATTTACCTTTTTTGCCTCATCTATAAATGAGCCATCTGTTTATGAATTAATGTGCTATTCAAATCAGATGCAGTGCTTAACTAAAAAGGAAGTTTGGACAAATTACATGTAGAAGCTCTGTTACCTTTGTCAACCAGACTTACAAGCATGGCAGAATTTATATTAAATCTTGACAAGGTCTTTTTCCAGAGAAATATGTTGCCTGGTATTGATTATGTTCCTTTCCTTTGCATCTTTACAATTGTTTTTAATAATTCTGTCTTTGTAATTTTGCCCTAAAACAGTGGCAGGCTTCATTGCCTATAATGGCCTTTTTTACCTTTTTGCAAATAGTAACACAGTCTGATTTTTCTCTTATTTATTCTCCAGACCTTACTCACTATACCAAGAATGTCTTGTATGTCTGTGTATGCCCTAACATCGCAAGACCACAGGATTGCATTGCGACTTCTAGGCATCCTCCTGACACTGTAAATTACTGTGCAGAAAACATATATGTCCAGAAGAAAAGCTGTTTTAATCAGGCAGTGAACATAAGGTTTCCCAGCGTAGTAACCTTAAAGCTACTGACGACCAATGTTTATATTTTAAGCCCCTTTGTTTATTTGACCTCTCTGTAGGGTAGTATAAATAGGAAATAGTGGAATGCACATGCATTATTGTGAAAAGAGCTGCTTTCTCTGCATGTTCAGCCATTCTGTGTAAATTCTGTTTTCTGCAATATATGAAGATCAGATAAGAATGTACAAATATTTAGAGAAAGTACTGTATAGTATGTTTATAATGAAACATATTTTCTTCCTGTCCTATTTTTCTGTCATGACAGATGACTTCCCCCTTCCTAAGTATTCTAACTGTATGGCTTTACTTGTACAATAAATTTTCCTGGAACAGTAACCATCTGCTGAAATGGAAATTGCAATAAATGTCCTGACAGTGTTTTGAGAAACCTTAAGGAGGGAACTTGTGAATAACCTCCACCTGCAAAAATACCCCACTTAACCAGAAAACACCCTACATCAATCTTTGATGTCAGCGCTTTCCATGTCAACACAGGAATTTCCTTGTGCCTTGAGAAATCAAAGCACTTTGCATCCAGGGCATGGTTCTTCCAGGAACGGGTGTAGAACCAAAATCTTTTAGACTTTCCAGAAATCAATAATGTTACAAAAAGTGGTGCCAGGTGAGCTATATATGAATTTTGCCATAGTCAACTGTATTTTCATTTATACATCTTTTCAGATGAAAGACTACTCAGAAGTGGTTGGGACCACAATGAATCAAGAATGCTAATTTAATGTAGGGAATGATATATATATGCATAAACATAGGCACATAGGGCCATTTGAAACTCTAAAGTATCCAAGACATCTAATGATGCTAGCAGATGTGATACAGTACTTAGAGGAGGCCCAACTCCTTCTAAAGCATCAGTTGAGGCCAGATGGGATGGTGTACCTAGATTTAAGGACTACAGGTGTCTCTTCCTGTTTTGTTTCAGAAAGAACTCGGATATCAAGGCCATAGGGTACCAGGTGAGGACAATGAGGCCTTTTGTTACTGGCAGCTAAATAGGATTTGTAAATTCATGAGCAGTGTTCCTGGTCACCCTTTTACCATTCATTAGATACATGTACCAACCTGAGGGCTTCCAACCATAACCCCAGGCAGCATTTCACGTTTCTGTCACCTCAGTCAACTCCTCATGCTCAACGTCTGTGCTTCCCACAGCTCTCCTTCCCACAGCTCGCCTTCCCATATCCATGCCAAGTAGCTACTTGATGTGATACCCTCCTCACACCTGGTATTTGTAAGTCAGTCTGAATCCCTTCTGCCAAACCTCTTTCCTCCTACTCCTCCCACACCTCTATTTCAGTGAGAGGAGGCAAGATGGCGTGGGACAAGAAGAATCAGCAAAGAGTGGTGGAACAAGGAGGAGTATTGAAAGCAGAAATTGGAGACAAGGTTGTTGGATAGGAGCAGACAATAGACATCCCATGGGCACCGACTATACCCAAACAAATATGATCCAGATGTAATGCATGACCTAAATGCATTCCAAGTTCCTCTCTCTTGCTCAAGACAAAAGGAAGGTCTTGTGGAAAAAGTGGTAACTGAGACTCAGAAATCACCATTTCCTGATTGTTTTTGTCTGAGACCAGTTGGGTTGATTTTAGCTCAGATTGTGACACTCGAATGTACATAGCCACATGTAGGTATCTGTGTGAAAGTCCAAGTGTCTTAAGTTCCCAGATGTAGGCACCAACATTTAGTTGCCTACAAGGCTTTCTAAGCTCTTGACCTGAGCCCCCTGACTACTGACTAGGTCTCCATCAATTACCATGGGAGCTTTGGCACCCGAGTGTGTAGGCAACTAAATTTAGGGTTCTTAATCCGCAAATTGAATCCCATACCCCTTATAATGCTGTGAAAGTCACTCAGAGCTAAACACCAACTGTCTGATTTAAGTTCCTAACAGGTAAGACATGATGTCTCCTTATTAACTACTTAATGTGACAGAGTTTAATTCTGGAGAAAGATATATGAGTTGCTTTTGGCTCCTTTGAACTGTGGCAGAATAATTATAGCAACACCTAGGCAGGTGATTTGGAAATCATCCTTTCAAATTAATCAACCTAAGTTTTTCCATGTATAAAGTGAGAAATCTATGCTTTATGTCTCACTGTGTGGCTTAGTTCATTGTTGGTGAGGAGCTCAGTATACTAATGGAGGCCATAAAAATGAAAGAGAGGTGAGGGGCAAGTGAATGTAAAGATGCACAGGAGAAGCAACAACAGTAAAAGTTAGATCCTGTCTTTGCATTTGTGATTGCCAGAGCAACTTTTGCACTTCTTTGCAATACACCTGTCCATGTTGGCTAAATTCACATATAAATCCTGGCCTTTCTACATAGCAAAAAGCAGTAAAAAATAAATAAAGTATGAGCAACTTCTCTAATAAGTCATGGACTTCCTTGACGATAATGGAGTTACAGTAGAAATGCTGTTCCTAATATAAAAAGATAATTAACTACACCTTGCTTTCCCTCCTTTTATATTGAAACTCTATAGATACAACTGCACTGCTAAATGAAACAGATCTAGGAACAGTTTTCTTGAATCTTCTCATTGTATCCTGGTTGTGTTCATATTATGCAGCATTTAGCTTTAGATCCCTTCTAGGTCTCCTGTTGTTACTGTAAAATAGAATTTTTTTTTCCTCTTTGTGGTTTGTTGTTGGTTTTATTGTTGTTGAAGAGGGGTTATTCAAGATCTGTAATAATGTCAACTATTTGATGCCTCCTCTGTAAAAGGATGCATCCTTTGGAATGAAAATAAGGGGCATGCTTCCTGTATTGGTGCGTGACCTGGTAGCATGGTGGTATGTTTGAGAACACAGAGCCACCTGGGATGGTTTTGGTGGACCAAAGAGGGAGCCAGACCTGCTGTGTACTGCCTCTTGAAAATGGTAGCATGCTCTTCTGTGGGCTATGTTTAGGCATTGCTTGGAAGAATACTGATTGGTGTGGGTCAGACCTGTGTTAGGAAACGTGGTAATTAAAAACAGTATGGATTAGTACAGGTCAGTGCTAAATCCTGTGCCCTCTGGACCTGGTTAGGCAGGTAAATAGTAAATAGTAATACTGTAAATAGTAGTGTTGTAAATAGTAGTGCTGCATTCTTGAGTGCTAAGAGATCTGTTTTTGCAAAACTAGACCCAAATGAGTTGACCTAAGAGGAAACACGTTATTCTCTGGGAAGCATGAGATAATAGTTTGCAATCTCAGACAAAACAAAAATTTAAATTCTGCTTGTGTCTAAGTGCAGTTCAGTGACATTGGTACTTGGCTGAAAGCATTTTATTTGCAAATTCAGTGCCATTGAGACCCCTCTCCTGACCAGGAGAGATGAAAATAATAGTGAGTAACTAGCAGAAAGAAATCTGAGCAGAAATCCAGCATTAGGAAAAAAAAAAAAAAAGGGCACAAAAAAAAAAAAAAAACCACAAGGGAAGTTCTGTTTGTATTTTAAGATATATCAGAGACAACTATATTAAACTCTATAACATAACAAAAGTGCTGTTTTGTTCAGTAGGATTTCAGTATTACTTATAGCACTGTACAAATTTTCTCTCAATGCTCATATTTATGCTAACCTTTTGGGCATCTGATTTCTTATTACCTTGAATCCCCAGTAATCTGGTGATTCATTTCTATTCACTTTTGTTAATCATGTCCATGCAAATTTCATTGTATAAATCCTTTAACTTGTTTATAGAGAAAAAGATTTTTATTTTTTTTTAATATAGCATCAAAGACTGTGAGAATGGCACCAAAGTGGTTTTAAACTAGAAAAGTCATGACTGTGATATGTGTATGTTCTGTTTTCATTCATCTTTCACACACTGAAAAAGGAAATTAATTAATGGAAAGTATGTGATATGACAGCAGTTGTTGCTATAATAATATCATGCATACAAAGAATGTAGCTGAGGAAATTATTCCATACTATTTTTGAAAGGACTGTCATTGCAATACCTCTTTTTCCAAAGCAAAGACCAATGATACAGTATTGCTCTTTTGAAAAAAATGACCATTTTTTTACAGCCATTTGAAACTCTTTCTCAGTTCTGAATTCATTTTGGTTTGAATTCCACAGGAAGAGGAAATTCATCCTACCTCTGAAAATCTAACTTTCTATTTAAGTTCTGGCTTCACAGCCAAGTTTAAGTGCTTAGTTCTTTTAGTAGTTGTTTATATGATTTTTTAATTTGTCATTTATGTAACAGACAAACCACAAGGGCAGTTGAACAACTGTTGCCTATCAGTGGATCAAAAATTACCCTGGTAAAGGAAGATGATCTAACACTGATTCCCACTTACATTATTTGGATATTTAAAGTAGTTTAATAACTAGCTTGAACCTCATTCTGGTTCTCATCAAAGATGCAAATTTTATTTATGCCCAGACCTTTTGAACTCAGAGGCAGTCTCACGTACGTGAATATCCTCATGGAATTCAGGGCATTATACAATCTGCCCATTTATGAGCTGGCAGGACCTGACCAATACCGAAATCACACAAATGAAATTAAATCACTGTTGAAATAGGACTGAAGTCCTTAATCAATTGCATTGTGTTGTGCTGTGCTGGCTGCCTTTCTATATGAACTCCTGAATTTCTTCAGCTTTCTTCCATTGAAAATGTCTTTGCTCTAACACCATTTATTTATACACAAATGTTCTTCTTATTTATCCAAAAAAAAAAAAAAACAACTTTTCTTACTAAAGGAAACATTTGCTTATTTATATTTTGTTAATTTTAATGTAGGAAGTCTCCAACACCTACTTGGAATAAAGAAGACCAGATGAAAGATGTCCTAGAATTAGGTAAGGTACATCAAGCTTCAGTTTGACTTTCACCCTCATATTCTTTAGAGCAGCTGTAACCAAATATATATGAATTGCTTCTTTTGTAACTCTTAGTTGATTCAGAGTAATTGCGTTTGCTATTAACTTATTGGATTAATTAACTTCTTCTTAAGATTGTCTAAAGAAGTCATTAAGAATTGGTCAAACAAAATGTGGCTTATGTATTTTTATGTGTCTTTTCTGTCTAAATCTATACTTTCTCTTTTCTAAAAATGGATGTCAGGAAATTTTAATTGTCATTTTGATAACCCCCTGACACAGAGCCTGCTTGGGGAAACAGACATGAAATTTTTCATCCAACATCCAACATATTACATGTTTTTTTTTATTATTATTATTTGTTTGCTTGTTTGTTTGTTTGTTTTTTACTTTCAGTTGATGTTGAGGATGAAGCAACAACTGGAGAAGTCAGTAAGAACCTGAATCTTTCAACACTGCATATGCTTCAAGAAGTATCAGTATCAAAGCCAATTGATATCTCTCTTGCAAAAGTAAGACTAACTGATGGTATATACAAATAGATGTGTGAAAACATTAGTTCTGCTAAGTTAGTGAAAGCTGCAATGGATTAATCTGTGTTATGTGCTTGTGTGTGATTTAATATGTGCTATATTCATTCCCGAGTATAGCCCCTATGTGGTATTCAGATAAAAAAGTAATGTAGGGATGCCTGACCAAAATTCAGAAAAATACTAGAAGAGCATGTGAGAATGTATCAGCCACTTGAACCGTGGATAACAGCTTTCATTACAGAAGTGTGTATTATTGTATTAACACTGCTAGTCACCTAGTCAATTTTACATGTGCTTGTTTACCTGCCTTTTATATTGACAGTACTTCATCACTGTTTCTCCCCAGCTTATCTAGCTTATCTTCCTTGTTTTGAGCAGAGATGGAACCATTAAGTACTTTTAATTTTTTCTTTCCCTTTTCAGACAAAAAAAAAAAAAAAAAGATAATGAGGATTTCTTCCAACTCCATTTCTATATCAAAGACATGAGTAACTATGCAAACACCAAGCAGCGAGTTCTTATTTACTCAGACTTACTTTAGAACGAATACAATTTCTTCAGTTTAGCTGTTCCTGAATAGCAGTGGTCTGAAGCTGTTCAAGGCCAAGATCTGAATTTGGCATAGGCTGATAAGCTAACAGACATAGAGCAATCAAACCTTTGAATAACATTTGTTTCATACCAACAACTTTGACAAGCCAGATAGTCCGCCTCTCCTCCATACAGTGCCCAGCAGGGTCCTTTTCTCCCTAATATAAACCGTTAGTAACCCTTGCTTTTCCAGCTATTTACTTTAAGACATTATTCTGTAATGCTTTCATGGGAAGCTGCCCAGACAATCTGCATAAACAGTTTCCTAATGCTGAGCAACACATAGCATTATGAGTTGAAGTAATATTGCAGGAAAAGGAAAAAATTACTCTGTTTCATATGAGTGTTGCTATTTACAGTTAAGTATAAAACAGAAAAGGGTGGCTATAGTGAGTTAGTCATTACCCTGCCACACTCCTCCTTTCTTTTCTACAAATTACTGAAGGAAAGCATAAGTGTGTTTCAGATTTATTTTTAAAATGAAACTTTTTCTTTCTTTTCTTTTTTTAATAGGAATTAAAAAATCTTTTGTTTGGCTCCAGTCTTTGTTGCTTCAGTGAAGAATGGAAAATACAGAGTTTTACATTTAACAACATACCTCAGTTAAAGTATGGCATTGTGCAAAAAAAGGTAATGTAAATGGCTTCCTTAAAAAAAAAAAAAAGTTATATTTGCTTTTTACACCAAGTTTACAGAGGCTGTGTGTTTCAGCAGTGAAAAAATAAGTCTTTTGGAGTCTTCTCTTTCTTTACTATTGCTGCTTACCACAGGATGATGTCACCTTGTCAGGTCGTGTTAGGAGACTTGAGAAGGACGGAATATTTCTGAGGGAAATGTAAAGTAGCTACTGAAAGTGGAGCTAAGGGGCTCCACTTTGTGTGAGTGTGTGAGGGGTTTATTTGTACAGAGGAAGACAAGCCACTTCAACTGAAAGCTAGTGAAGGTACAAGAATAAAAGGGAATAAATCAAGATAAAAAAAGGGTGGAGTTTAAGGGAAAAAGTAATTGTGGGGAGAAAGTTTAACACGTTTTAAGAGGGATTTTACCCTGTGGAGGCAGCTGATCAGCCTCGTTTCTCATCTGACTGATGCATAGTGTCTGACCAGAGCCATCAAGCAGGGAATGTGATGCGTAGCTGCCTTCACGTTCAGGTCCCATAGAAAAATGCATCCTCCTGAGTTACAGCTTAATGGTTATGCCTCTCCCTGCCCCGTGACTATTCACGTGCTCCTGTGATACCCATGCACAGGTTCTCTTAAGAGCAAGGATCTGAGACCTTCAGTAAAGAGGAGAAATTGGAAGGAGTAGTCTCCACACTACAAAACATTCATCAGGCTTCTGATGCAGAAAATCTTTATATGGCCTGAGAGGAACATACCATGATGTACTACTCCTATACAGAATTGAGAGGAAGAGAGGATTTAGGGCAAGGACAAGAGCTAATAAACATAATTTAGATGTTTAATGAACTTACCTTGTCTAGTTAAGCATTTCATTAGGCTGATGATCTTGGAAGATAGCTGTTTATGGTTAAATAAAACCTAGAGGGAAAAAAAAAAGATATTAAATGTTAATTTAAACTCCAAAAGGAACCATAACAGTAATACTGCTATGGTAAACAGTAAATGGTAAAAAAAGAGTGTTCTGCATAAATGTTTTTATTTCAGATAATGAATATATTTCTTCTCACTTCCAAAATTCATATCAGCTGAAAGATTTTTTTATTCTATCCTTACGTTAAGCGTTAAGTTTTTGTGGTTCTGTAAGAACATACATAGAATGCTTCCTGTAACTTTTTTTTTTTTTTTGACTGGGAGGCTTTTTGGTGGGCTGAAGTAAACCTTGCTTTTTCCTTAATATATTTCAAAAAATTCACTCGTTAGATATGTAGATAACTATTGAGAAATAGTATGTGTATAATATAAATGAGAAAATAGAAGGTATCAATATCTAAGCTATTTTTGGATTATAGGACCTTTATTTTCTGGGTTGTGTGATGTGCTTACTGCACCTGTAGGGTTAAAAGCTGTACTCAGCTGTACCTGAGAATTAAACTGTTCACTTGATGAAGATATGAATTCTGGCTGAGCTTTTCGTTCTCCAGTGTTTTGAGAGGAGTTTGAAGGATGCTAAACTTCACAGCCTGGTTGTGATTGTGTCATAGCAATCTGCTCTAGGTAGCCCTTATTGAGTGGGGGACTTGAACCGTCTGACTTCTCAAGGTCCCTTCCAAGCTCAACCAGCGTGTGATTCTGTGGTCTACACAGGACATCATGGGTACAACTGTTGCATATGACTCCAGTGTGATCCTAGATCGTGTTATGGACAGTAACAGCAGCATAGATTTGACACAGGTTAAAATCAGAGCACACACTTTCCAGAGAACCTGCTGGGTGTTCTGTGCTTTCTTATCCTCATTGTTTATTTTACTTCACCTTGGAAGAAAAAGCTAGCTTTAGTATGTCAGCTTCTATGTGATGTCATTTTAGGGTGGCCCTGAGTTTTAACTCAGGCTTTAAAGTAACAGGCTTTAATGTCAAGAAAGAGCCCATTAGTGAGAATGGTGGCATGTGCTGACAGACACATGGGAGAGCTTCTGTAGGATTTAACATGCTGACTCCTCTGTTAAGTTGCAGTGACTGACAGCACTACCAATGTGGTAAATGTGGTGTTGTGGTGTCCATGATGTTAGTCTTATGACCTGCAGAGCCTGCTCCATCTGCACATAGGTGTTCCAGACAAATCATGGCTTTTCTGTGTCTCCTCGACAAACTACTGGGACAAATAATAGAATACAGGGTGGCTGGGAGACAACTGAGTGACAAGGGAAGGAGAGTTGTGTTGGATGATGTACTCTAGACAAGAAGAGGACATACCATTTCCTTCTCAGGTCAACTTGTGCCGCTGCCCTTGCCATATAACACATAGGAACAGGTCTCACTCATTCAATGGAGTAAGATGGGCTGGGTGGCAGGGAATAAAAAAGGAGAAGGAAATATGTTGCTACACCATTCCACAGTCTGTCACAATGGCCATTAATCTATTTTCCATAACGTTTCATGTTAAAATGGTATGTCTTGGTATTGTGGTTTTTCCAACATTAATTATTTGAAGGTACAAATTCTTTCATTTTCTTCCTCTTCCGCAGTGACACAGCTCCCCAGTGCAAAGGACTATACATAAAACTGAAATCTTTGTTTAGTGATGGAAGTGGGAATTGAGTTTAAAGGACAAGGTTTAATTTCACCCTTTGGAAAACAGTCAGATTGTTTTTTTTGTTGTTGTTGTTGTTTTTGTTTTTTTAATCCAAAAGTGAAGGTAGTTTTTTGGCTCCATAGGAATCAGGAGATCTTTTGTCTGCTTGCATGATCACAGAACAGACTTAAAAACACAACACTTTCCTTTGATATTATAGATTTCAGTGTGGCATGTTCTAGTTAGGAAAGCTAGATGAGAAACATAATACCAGTTACTAATACTGATTTTCAGTGGCTTGCAAAAAAACAGAGCAACAGAGAGCATTGGAAAGTCATGGATAGGAAGAGGGATGAAAGGATGGATTAAGCCTGAATGGAAACACATGGCTTGCAAAATAGTTTTCTCTAGCATCAAACAGTGCAAAGTGTTTTGTTCATGAAGTGTCCTACTGTTCCCCTCAGGGTGGCCCATGTGGAGTACTGGCAGCAGTTCAAGCGTGTGTCCTACAGCAGCTTATCTTTGGAGACAGTAACAGGAATAAAGATGCTCGGTAAGTCAGCAATTGACAACAGAATGATTTTTTGTTCAGAATAGGTTTTTCTGTGATGCAACCACCCAGGAACCTTTTTTTAATTTGAACTTATTGAGATTCTCTTTGTCTCTGAGAGAGAATGAAAGTAGCATGTGAATTTTGCATTTACTTCTCTTTTAACTGTAGAAATTTAAAGGTTTGTGTTTTATTTTTGAAATTACCAACAGCTTGAATTGTGGACAATTAAAATTATTTAACTTTGAGATTCCATAGAGATGTGATTTCGATGAAAATGTAATCAAGGTTTGAAAGACCGTGAAATTCATGTAATTTCTGACACTGAGAATCTCAATGAGGTTGAAATTTAAAAGTTAGATTTTTCTGTTGTTGTTGTTCCTTACTGCTGTGTTTCATCTTTCACAGTAAAACACTTAACAGAATTTAAATTCTGTATGAGTTTTCTATTTACTCTGTAGAAATAATTTTAAGTAATGTTAGCATCAAGGAAAATTGCTTGTACTGCTATTCTGACAATATTCCTACATTTGTCACTTTGCTACAGAAACAGAACTTATTCAATGGAAAGTTGGAGAAGAGTAAAAAATTACTTTATGAACAGACCTGCTGTGTTTGCCTTTTTTTTTGTGTGTGTGTGTGTGTTTTCCCAGTAAGAAATTAAGTCCATTAAGAAACAGAAAAAAAAAATCACAAACTTTTCCTGTTTGTGCCTTATGAATAACAGTATTTTACTAGTTTACACTGCCACTGGCTCCTGTTCTGTGTGGGTGACACAGTGACCCTGATTTAGTCAGAAGAAAAGCTTTTGTGATGAGACTTCACTTGGACTTCATAAAGCAACCTTGGAATGTAAAATGATCTTCATATGTAAAATTTTGGCCTTAAATGTCCACTTTTTCTGCTTGGAACTATTTTGGAAAGTGATAGGGTCTCTGTTGACTTTTCTTTACTTTTAGGTGGCTGACACTTGATGTAAATTAATTGCTTGGGCTGTTTTTATCAAAAATGTAAATCACTATCTGAATCATTATCTGTTTTAGCACTAAGGATGGGAGGTGACAATTAATCAAAAGATTACCAGGGCCTAAGAGGCCTGCACAGGTGCACAAGTCCAGAAGTAGTAGTTGGTAAGCAGTCCTGAAATGAGATGCCTCAATGTAAGGCATTAGAAACACTGAAAATCAGGCTCACAATCTAAATAAAACATTGAAAATTTTACAATGACTGCTACTATTGTTTTTGATAGGTATTAGCAACACTGATTACTTGTGCACCTCGAGACAAGGGTCCAAGTGAATGAGATGCTATGAATTCATCACTTGAAAATTAGTTGTTCTTTAAAGTCACTTAAAGATAACTAGAATAGACTGGTAAAGAGATGGGTTCAGTGGAATAATACATATGCAGAGTGTAATAACATGTTAATTCTATAATATTATGTAGTTTAGTTCTTCCTTCTTCTATTCAGTACTTTCAGAACATCACATCTGTCTGTAATTCATCTACATAGCCTACAGTTCAGAGCAGACTTTTTAAATTAAATAACAATGCTTACAAAATGTCTTAAAAAGTCATGCCAATAGTTTGAGAATTTTCTCAAGAATTTAGTCAATGAGTCTCTGCACATTTTTTTATTTTTTCAGGGAATACAGAGATCATTCATGTGAGATATGGAGGAATAAAGTTACTAACAGTGCAGGGAGAAACTATTCAAACTTTGCAAATATATTCCAACTGGTAATATAGTAACTCAGAAAGCACCTGCTGGTTGGTGCAAAAATTATCTAGCAGAACAACAATTATTATTCTAATTCAGATTATAATGACAATAGATTTTTCAAGGCAGAAAATCAATACACATTTAGATTTTATGACCAAGAATCTCCACAGAAGTAGACAGCCTTTGATCATCTGCTCTTTGGGCCCCTTGAGTCTCAGGTCACTCTTTAGTAACACCCTTAAAGCTGTTAACTTTTTACTCTTTCATCATGATGAAGTAATGGTAAATGTCACGGAAACATGTAGCACCCAAATAAGTGGGTTGAGGCTAGATTGCTTAACGTGTAAGTGTCCCAGCTCAGGCCAGCTACAGCCTATCCTGTGTACTTGGCAGTATTTGCCTCTCCTTTTTCTCTCCTCCAATTATGCACATGGTTTTAAAGTATTTTGTTTTTACATATTTTGTATATAAAAAATGCTGCTGAAGTATGCCAAAAGTCTCCAAGGAATTTCAGGTGAGCAGCTGAGCTCTTTGTCTTTATGCACAGAAATGCTAAAAGGCTTCAGGCTCCTAAAAATGAATAGCAAAGATGGACTGTTTTATTCACAAGATAAGCATATTTTTCTTATGATGTGTTTGCTATGGGCAGAAACTCTTAGTCAGGCAGAAGGAAAGGGGAGTCCCAGAGCTTGTAATTAGAGGATTAATATTCCTATCTAATTCTAACCTAAATTTTCAAAGTATTAGCCACGTCACAATAAGTGTTTGACTTCAGACTTCTTCACAGTTCAAGAAATAATTATCATGTATCCTTCTTATTCTGCTACCTCTTCAGACAAATAAATTAATTGCTATGCATCCCATAAGTTTCAGTGTCTGTGTTAGAACACAGGCAGAGATAAGTAAAAGCTGTGATTTTTTATTTTTTTAATTTTTTTTAACTTGAAAACTGTTACCTATTATTTCTCATATCTCACATCCTTCAGAAAGGAAACATTTTCTAAATGAATATTATATTCAAGGCAGACATTGAACTTGAAAGGGGGTTTAATTTTTTTGATGTTTGGTGTTTCTTGTTTGGTCTTTTAGTTATTAGATCTTTTACTCAAATGCTGGGAACAGGTTTTGACATCATCTCCCATGACTGATAATATCTGAATTTCAAAGACTGCCATTCTTGAAACCAGTAGAGAAAAATCCAAATCTGCATTTTACAGCGAGATGAAACTGTTGTCTACTTCTTCATGCAATATATAAAGGCTCATATACGCTGGGTTTTATTCTCCAATGTGCTACTTCTCTGCTAGTTTTCTGAGTTTTAGTTTCAAAGTTGTTTATTTCTCAATTCACATCTTGGAAGTTAGAATAACAGGAGGTACTAGAAGACTTCACAAAATGCAATTTGTAGGAAATGCGGTGTTGGCATCATTGCTTACATGTCTGGGATCAACAGACGACTAAACCTTCAGTAGTTTTTCACATCATTGTTTATGTTCCAAGCCAAGCATGTAAATGAATCAGAATCAGTGGGGCTCCACAGACCAATACGGGGTCAGTTATGATAATGTTTTAGGTCACCACTTTGGAACTTTACTTACCTTATTTAAAAAATGCAAAGAACAATATTTACTGCAAATGGTATTTTAGTTAAAGTTTACTATTAGGTAGGAACATTATGGTGTAAATTTGAAGATAACAGTTAAGAAATCAAAGCTTAAAAAATAAATTAATTATGAAGACCCTTTTAAATTAGAAATTATGTATAAATGTATAAAACAATCCTAATACAGAATATTAAAACATTTTTATAATGGATTTAATGATGCACTGACTTACCTTGTCCATTTTTTGCATGTCCAGTATTGTTCCCTAAAGTACATGTATTTTTGTCTAAACAGCTATAAATATGTATTCTGAAAGAGCAGTTACTATTTCTTTTAGTAGATTAGTTTTCGGTATATGATTATAGATCTGTGTATGAACAGTGCCAGTTGTTGTTCATCCCTCATTTAGTTCTCTGTTGACTTCAGTCCATTGTGCTTAATTATAAAAATGGATTTTTTTTTTTATTCATTACTTGTAAATCAGATACCATTTTTATTATTAGTCTTCTAGAAGTTTAGATTGTGTGTGTGTCACATTTAATATTCACCTGTATTATGGGAGTATTGTCGTAGAACATATAGACGTAGACTAGCAAGCTTTCATTTGCTTGGCTTAAATACCTGTAGCAGCAGTCTAACGATCACTATGAGCCACATAAGCTCATCCAGATCCCCCAAATGCAACACATTGCTTTAACTCTTGGCCTAGCTGAATTACATTTCCCGCAAATTCTCATTTTGTCTCTGGCTGCAGAAGAGACCTACCCACTGTGCCCAGAGTTTGTTTTACTGGAAATGTAAGCAGGAAATTCTAGATACAGCTCTATTTACTGGATGTAATTATCTTCAATGAGATCCAAGGTACCTGCTTAGATGACTAAAATGAGATCTAAGGTGCTTCACTCCAAGGAATGGTTCCAGAAAGCCCACATTCCAGTGGCCACTTCAGTTCTAACTCCCTGCTTAGAGCTCTTTAGATACAGAACAGCAGCACCAAGCCCTCCTATCACCTGTTCAGGCCAGTATTGAGAGGTCTTCATTCTGTGTGCACAGTGAGTGCTCTCGTTGTGTCTCATTCAGAGATATAAACCTCAAAGAAAGGTTGGATTCAACTGTACCATTATACCTGGTGTGTCTTTCCAGTAGCCATAGTGCTGTTCAACTGAAAGGATTTTTTGAACTGGCCTTCAGAGTTGTCTAACTCTCCTTCTTGACTATAGAAGCAAATGAGATACATAAATGATAATTTTCTGGGGCTACTTGCTGGAGCCTTACAACACCTAAATAATCTCTTAAAAATAATAACAATAAAAAAAAGTGGTTTTGTTCTTATATATCAATTGTTAAAAACTTCTGTGAATCTGTGCATACTGTAATTGGGGCATTTTGCTGTCTAATGAGTAAACTTCTCAGTGCACACTGCGATACTTGTCTCTTTCTTGCATTTCCTGGACCACAGTTGTCTTCAGCCTTCAGAAGTGCACAGGACCAAATGCCTCACCATAGCTCTTGCAGACATACTGTGGCGTGCGGGAGGCAATGAAAAAGCAGTTGTGGCACTGTAAGTAGGAGAAACAGTTTTAGTTATTGTACAATACTGCTATAATTGTGTCTGTTGTACATATACATAGTTCACAAATGGAACTTCCTTAAGATGCATTTATGCAGTCTAAAATGACTTAGGGAGAAAAGCAAGATGCCATTTCTGCTGTCCCAGTAACTGGGACACCATCAAACTCTCTGAAACTGCTGCAAAATGTCCTGTGGATTTCATTGAGGCTACAAATCCTGCAAAATCTCTACCAATAGTTATTGATCCAGAAGCAAAATTTTACTCCTGCAGGTTTATACTGCAGGATATTCTATTATGGCTGGAATTTATTTCCTTTTCCTGCAGCTGCCTAAGTTTCTTAGTTTATGATAAGCAGTTAGGCTGTTTGTAGACAGTACATCTAGCTTTTTGCTAGCTAGCTTTGACTGTACTGAATCCTACACTATATTTTTAACTGAGCCAGGTTTGTGAGAAGAAGTTATTTCTTTTATTAGATAACTAAGATAGCTGAAAAATAACTTACAACCTTCTGGACCCAGAAGTTCTTCTTCAAACCTAAAATAGAAGCAGCAAATTCAAATACATTTCCAATGATATTTTGAATGTTTTCCGTTTATAAAATATTTCCTCTGTGATGATATTGTACATCTGTTCTGTTGCTTCTGTTTTAATGTCATTTCTCTCATATTCTTCTGCAATAAAAACTGTCATTAACATCTTAAACCTACATTTATCCTCCTTCTCTATAGAGAAACTTGTAATTCATATTAGATAGACTGAGAGAACACAGCTAAAGTAAATGTTTCATTGATAAATTTGTTGAATACCTAACATGAACCTATTATGCAAAAGATTTTCTGTTTATTTGCTTGCTTGTTTGCTTGCTTTAAGTAATTTAAATAATAATAATACAAAATCTTTGGTTCATCATTCAGTTCATGTAAGATGTTGATATCTCTTTAATGTGATTTTGGTCCTTTTAACAAGAGTTTTGGTTTTGTTTGAATATCCTATTTAGGCCATCAGGAAGACAGCAGTTCACTCCCATAGGAAAATACAAGGCAGATGGAATCTTAGAAACTGTAAGGCTCTGTGTAACTTGCAGTAACATTTTCCGTATATCCTTTTTGTAGTTTTTCTTATTTTAGTACAATGAAATTGATTTCCATATATCCCATGTTTCTCTTAAGTGTTTTAAAACCTTTAATGTCATGTTATTTAGTTGGCATCCAAAAACCAATAGGAAATAACAAAATCTGATAGTCTTTCTGGCTCCGAAGTTTCCCACTGCCTGTGGGCAATTGGACTTTCTGAAATTGTTTTTGTTCCATCTACCTTTCAGGCTTATAAACTGTGCCTGCTTTTGTTGGTTAGCAGTAAAAAAATGAAAGTGGATCCTTTCAAGTCAACTAGCACAACCATGAGCAGCAAACGGCAGTATTTTATTGTGTTTTATGCAGAATTCTTTGCCTCTCTCCCCCTCCCCCCAGTTATTTCCAAATGGCAAAATACTTTCCAGTTGTGCCTTCATTTCCATCCGAAGCCCTCAAATGGCTTTGCAAATACTGATGGCATAAGCCAGACTTTAGTGGTTTAAGGAAATATTACTGGCCTCCCAAATGGAGGAATGAACGTGTCAACAACTTTTCAGAACTAGACATTTTTGGAACAACTGGAAGTGAAAACCTGTATAGAGTGAATGCAACATAAAAACTTGGCTATCATATGTTCTTCCAAGAGAAAAGATGTATTATTTAATATGTTAAAATAATTTTGAGCTGCTGGCCTTTTCAGAATGCAACTAATACTACTGTGCTACCTCTAAGTACTGCTTATCACAGATCATGTGGACATAGGTACAGTGAAAATGTGATGGAAAGGAAATTCCTGATACAGCCAGGAATCTAAGTAAGAGTGCTTGATCTTTCCCATCACTGTATCCACAAGACCATAATTGCTGTCAGGTTACAAAGACAAAAAAAAAAAACCAGACAGTTTGAAAGTAAGGGGCTGGACCTGTGAAGTCCTCTGAACTTCATGCTAGAAAGGAATATTTTTGAGACTATTCTCCAAGTATGATAAGAAGTGCTCTGATTAGGCCTGCTATAGACAGCTCACCATATGGGTACAAGCTCCTGAGCTACTTGGTGCTTTTGTGTCTTCTGAAGCTTCATTATTCTTAGGTTCTAAGAGTTGTTTTGCATTGCATAAACTATGTTTCAAAGTGAAGCAAGCTAGCTGCACAATGAACTTACAAGCTGTAAGAAGCAGCATCTATAAATTCAGAAAATATAAATTGCTGAGATACATTTTTTTATCAAGTTACAGTAGTAAGATAGATTTCATTAGATCTTTAAACCATTTTATGTTAGTTGAAATCCAACCACTCAAATTTAAAGTTTTCCCTATGTTCATTTAGTTTCATGTTTTAAAAATGAGTTGCTATTGTTTCGGTTAATTTTTTTATTATATTTCTTCCCAGCTAATACTGCATAGTGCCACAAGATATGAAGATCTGATTGTACTTCTTCAGCAGAATATTCACCAGGTACTATGTATTCAGCTGCCAGTCTTTCCGTATTTATCAGCCTGATATGACATCTTCTGAATGTAGTTTCAAAAACATGCTTTGCATTTTAACAAATAGAGTGAAAAAGTCAGTTTTAACATAAATGAGAACAGTTCTTTCTGCTTTTAGTTTGATTTGCATTTCTTTAGGAATGGGCTTAAAAACATGTACAACAATTTAAATACAGTTCTTTTCTTTTTCAGTTTGAAATTGGCCCCTGTGGATGCATTCTTCTGACTGTGTCTGTCATCTTATCAAGATCTATCAATCTGTGAGTGTCTTTGTATCCATTTTCATAAACTGCAAATCAACCAAGCTGTGCAAAGCGAAAAAGAAGCCATGATGTACTTAAGTCGCTGGCTTTTTTAATCTGTCTTGATGTTTACTCTGTTAAATACAGGGATATTGCTACTTAGATTTACACATTTAATCTTGGCTTTCATTGTTATTGTTGTGAGTTTGAGATCACCCTTTAAATAGATACTTAGTTGTGGGTCACCAGTATGGATGGAGTTAAGAACACAGGAATATAAACACAAGGTAAGTGTGGCTCAGAATATGACAGCTTTCTTCATTTTGTCAAATTTTACTTCTGTAATAATCTCCTAGAATTATCTGCAAGGGAAAAGAAATGTTCCTTGACAACTTACAATAACAACTGACTTGAAAAGAGCAGCTGCACTTGAAAGCAGCACGGGTTTGATTTGTGTAAGTTGAATGGTGCTTTTATTTCTTGCATCTCTAAATTGTCTTGAAAACGAATAATGACTTAGTCCAGATTTGATATGATTTTGTTCATTCAATTGCTCACCCACTGAACTTCCTAAAAGCATTTACAGATATATTATTTTTTGGTTTTGTTGTCATTTCCTCCTTTGTTTTGCTTACAATAACACTACAGACCATTGGCTTATCTCCCCTTTTGCACTCTGACATGAATGACATGATAATGTTATAGCATATGTCATTCTCATTTTTTTTCTGAGCTAGTTAGAGCAGAAAGGTCTACATTAGTAAAGGTATTTGAGCAAGTGGTAATATACTTGTCACTTTTTAGGATTATCAAAAGCAGCAGTGTTCCTAATTCCTATTGATTGCATTGCTTTACTTGCTATAAAATGGTAAACATTCTTTAATAATTTAAGAAAAAAGTTTATTTTTTCCTCTTGATTTTTAACAGGTATGTTATGACAAGTCCAGTCAATTATCTGTGATTGCACTTCAGGTCTAAACTGAAGATAAAATTTCCTCGCAGCATCTATTTGCATTTTTAGATATCTAAATAGTTTTACAGGTCTAGTTCAAAATGGCAGAATTGTTTAGAAAATGTAGTTATTTTCTGAGCAAGAATCATGACTTTTTCACAGAACTTCATCTTAAAGTACCATTACTCTTCTAGCTTGGTACAGTGTAATACATTGCATAGGTACCTATCTTTTGTTTATAAGAAACAGGAATTTTTCTCTGTCGCTAGATACAGTGGAATGTGTTTGCAAACTTTGCATAAGATTTGTTTTAGAAGTGCAAATTAAATTTCACTTATGTAATTTTGAGTAATAGATTTGAATGGCTATGTCAAAGTACTTCTCTTAGGATATTACAAATATCAAGACAAATAACTCACTGCTCATATCATCAAGAAATATGTACCATTTAGTGGGTGTTACAGGCATTTTAAGTCATTATTTACATAACTGGCATAGTTCTAGATGAATATTTGAAGACAAATGAGAAGTTTTTTACGTAATGGAATTTTCATCCAGCAGTAGATCTTTCTAAGCCTTTTTTTCATCTCCGTATTTTAAGAGAAAATCAGTTTCTACATAAAATTGAAAATGCCAAGTTTCAATTGTCCTGGTTTGTGTGCATATTCTATTGAAAAAGCTAGATAAATTATTTAATTTTTGTTAAGATATTGGCATATTTTAATTTCTCAAATCATGTTAAAATGCTTTAGTATGTGACGACAATGTTGACTGTCAGGAGGTAAAAGTAGGTAAATCTCTCATTTATAATTAATTGATATTATTTGTAAGATAGTTGTAGCCTAAGGATGGAATAGTCTTGCACCATGGTTATCATAAAACACAATTGTGTAAGATACTGAGGTATGTCCAACTAAAAGAAACCAAAGCATTTACATTTGATTCAACAAATATAACATTGGCATTTTCATTAATAAGTAATGAAATGTTTCTCTCTGTCAGAAATATTCTTCTGAATATTTTCTGTTTCATGAATATTTACTTAAGCTTTCAATTCAGGACATAATTAGAATAAAATAATAACATTATTTTGTATGGTGGGGAAGCTTTCATTAGTGGTTAAAAGACAGAACACTGAATGTAGACTAAATGGTGAGGTTTATTAAATGAAGGATACAGATTTCCTTAGAGCAATCAGATCTGCGGACAGATGCTTTCCACACCTGTACAGATGGAAGACCGCATGCTGTTGTGATCCTGCCAAATAATTGGGAATGATGGCTGCAGTAGTTGGTGGTGTTCACAAGGATCAAACATGTTTGTACCTTCTTTATTCTGTGACTAACTTCTGGCTGTTCAGAAGGGTCTCAATACTGCCAGCAATGGAAGAATGTCATCTTAAGATTAGCCTTCTAAAATTATGCCCGATCCTCCCAGCTCCCTCTGTAATCAGTGAAAAGAGAGAACATTCTCTAAGAGAGTCATCCCATCCAAAGATGTCAAGAAACATGAGGAGAATTGCTGATAGGTGGTGCCTATCTTTTTCCATTGAGTTTGGAGAGGGAATGACCAGTTTAGACTCCTATTTCTTAGATTTTTGCTATTTTGAGGATAATATTGTATCTTATCTTTATTTACATTCTATGGAAATATTTTGATCTAGGCTCCCTTTATGCTTAAAAAGAAAGAGAAAAAGGTCGTGATTCATTTGACACATCAAATATCAACCTTAGAATGAGATAAATCATCTTCTGAAATGCTGTTATCTCCCCTGTATATGAAGAAAATATAAATGACTACTCATGAAGAGGCTCTACACAGTATACAACATGTAGTCAAATAATTCTGTCTTACAGTGACTGGTCAATAAAATGGGAGGTGACATGCAGTGTTAATATTGCTAAAAATTATACATGATGAAAAAACAGTCTCAACTATTCTAACCTAGTGATGGGCTTTAAAAGGTTATTATGTAAAAGGAGAGAAATTCTGGCACCATTACTAGTAGTTCTCTGAATATACCAGTCCAATTTTCTATGATAGCCAAAAATGAAATAATGTGTTGAGCATTATGGTTATAAGAAAAGAGATTTTGACTTTATGTCTTTGCATAAATACATGAACTTCTCCTATATGTATCTTGCATGTAGTCTTGTCTCCCCTGGTCAGTAAAAACACAATAGAACCCAAACACACTGGAAGACAAAAACTAGAACGTTTCCCTTTAGTGTGGAGTAGCTTCTGTGTGAGAACAGATTCAATCTTTCCTATTCAGCATTGGAGAGGGACAACTTGGATGTGATAAATATGTGGAAACCCATGACAAGGTTTAATATGGAATGATTATATGTTGTTTCACAGAGTCTAAAAACATGGTTGTCAGGGAAATTATCAAGCCTCAGATTTAAAAATCTTTAAAAATTAAAAAATAAATAAATAAAACCATGCTACTTTTTCATCTGTAACATAAGTAACTTTTGGTACTGGGAGATGAGGAGGCCAGAAGTATCAAGAAATTCACATAAATTTACTGGAAGGTGCATGCTTCAGTTCCTTTAAACCCACCTGCCTGAATGTAGCCTCCATGTGGCCCAAATTTTTGTTCTGCCTTGACGTTTGCTACTGCTGCTGCTGACTGGATGCTGGCTTAGGCTGACTTTGGTCTGGCTCCATGATTTTTAGGTTGTTACCGATTTTTTCTTGTAAACAGAAATTCCAGATTGCAGCTAGGTCTATTACTCTAAATCACCAAAACCTTAAGTATTTTTATTTAATGGGCCCACACAGCCAGGAAATGCAGAGTTTCGCACTGCTTTGTAGGTTTTGCTAATGAGTTTATCATACTTCATACACTAATGATCATCACTGGTAGAACTGATAACAAATGGCCAAAGAGGAGTGAGAATTCCTGAGGAAGTTGCTCAGAACGTGTTGTTGCTTCTGGTACAGGAAGGAATGCTAGTCACTAACAATTGTAACCTCTTTTTTTTTTTTTTTTTTTTTTTTTTTTACAACCAACGAAGAATTAAAAAATAGTGGATGTGTTACACTTGCTCAGGGGACTGATCTTCCTGAATGTGCAAACTACATACTAAAACCTTCATGTTGTTAACAGCCACGAGATATTTTCCAAGTACCTTGGAGAGACCAAGCTACCAAGCTAAAAAGCAGGCTACGAGCTCCCGTGTGGACCATCTCATCACATCTAGCACTTTGTACTTTCACACCTTATTGTGCTTATCCATGCAAAACCCTTGCTATATTAGGATGTAGCTGGCTTTGATCTATTCATCGAATAGCCTTTAAATTTCTGCCTCTTGCCAACCAGACACACAGTTTTCATTGCTATATTTTTCTTAATCTGTGTAATAACTTTATTGAATAAAACCATCATTACTAGAACCTATTAGAGCTAAGAAAATGCCTTAGGTCAAATTCCTTTGTGGAAAAGCAGTGTATTGCCATTTGCAAGCTACCTGCAGACGCTAAAGAGAGCCTCATCTGAAAGACAGACTCACTGCCTTACTCACAAATATGCTGGCCAGTACAATCAAATCAGCACTGTTTGCAGTCTCTTTGGTTGACTGGTGCACAGATACTTTATCACTTACTGGTAGCAGACTGCAAATGTAATACTGCAGTCAGCACTGGTCATTTGGCTCTCTCTTCACTTTTTTTGTTTTTGTGAGAGTTAAGAAAACAATGGTACCATCTGGAAAAAAAAAAAAAAAAGAGAATGATCTTACAAGTCAAGAGGAGGCTTTGCACTTCATTAAGACTCACCACTTACTAATAAATTTAGTAAAATATGAGTCCACACATTTTTCTTTGATGTGATCTCACAAATCTAATAACTATCCTGCTGTCACCATTTCTCTTCCATAAAACTGTACAGACCCATTTCAAAATGATTTGTGTTGTTTCCCTTTGTGATCTTAGCAGATTTTGGTGTTGTGAGCTTTTTGTTTGTTTTTGTTTGGTTGGCTTGTTTGGTTTGTTTTTGGTTTCCAAAAGCTAATGCCTTTTTATTAAGTGAGATGATGTTTAGATTCCTTATCAATCGAGGCCTCATCACACCTACTAAGTCTGTTTTTAGTTACTAGTAATTTAGTTATCTTACCTAGTCTTCTGAAATCTTCCACCATCTAACAGATATTTTTACTAAGGGGAATCATACAGTTAAGGGTAGATTCTGTGTTCTTGAGCATTTAGCCTTCATTCCTGTGGTACCATTTTTCTGAACTTAATCTTTCTTTCTAACCCTTCCTTGTAATAAATGCAACAAATCACGTTGATGGCAGTTCAGTAGATGTATTCCGTTGCAAAAAAAAAAAAAAAATCCTTTCCATGATAAATGAAGCCAAGCCGCACTAGACATGTTATAGGAGGGAGAAATTTTGACTTGTGTAGACTTCACATGAAAGGAAAGCCTAATCAGACAGGCTAAAGGACCAGTGCATACAATCCCTCTCTGACTATGCAGAGCATCTAGATTCAGCATTTGCAGAACCAGTATACAGTATACCTTCCTAAAGGAACAAATTGCTCATCTGGAGAATATGATTTTTAGGTGCTCAGAGGATCTTGGAAGAATTTTGCACTGTTGTCATTATTATGCCATGTACAGTGCTCACATATATCCATTCATCAACTTGGTTTTACTTCTCGAACTATTTGGTTGCAAGACACGTGCCAAGGACCTTCCTGCTTTGGTACAATATAACCATTCTGTCTTCACTCATCCTATCTTTGTAGGACAGCATTTCACGGTGAGCTGTACTGTTACACATTTACACTATTTACACTATTTATTTACAGTACAGCAATACCTATGAGCTGTAATAAAGATCGGAAGCCCTCTGTCAAACAGAGAGAAAGACTGGGGCCCAGCAGTAAGACTGTCTTTACCTGGTGAGATAGCTTTTTATCAAGAAAGGTATAACATCAGATAAGCATCACTGTAGTAATCTTTATCAAGCCATTTTCTTCTGTATCTTTCCCAGTTATATCATTCACTGTGAAATAACCCAGATTCTGACGTTACTTTACATTTAACCTCTTTCAGTCACATAGGACATTAAAAAGAAAGTGGTATTGTGTTGGTGCATGAATCGTGGGTGGAACAATGGGTCCTCCACCCTCAATCCATTTTCTTTAACTGACACCTTTTCCTGTTGCAGAGCCATTCGCTAATTTAAAGTTCCCCTAAAGTACACCTATTCTCATTTTAAAATCTCCTCATGTTGTTTGGCTGGTAAAAAAAGGCTTTCTGTGAAATGTTCATGTGGCTTGTCCAATGGCAAAAGCAATTACAAGTTCACATAAAAGATCCAGTCACATGAGGCATACTCAGTTCTTGATGAAAATATGCCTTTTTTTTATTAGCCAGTTTTCTGGGAAAATGGCTTTTCATAATCAGTTTCCCCCCACTTGAGAACGCCTGGAAGACCATCAGCAAGGGGAAATTACGCGTGTGACCAGTTTTCACTCAGTGTTTACAGCTCTCTAATATAAATACATGTCATCATGTATTTTACCACTTAGTCTTTTGGTGTTTGAAAAAGATAGGGAAGCAGTTATTTTTAAGGGGAAACAGCTGCTAATTATGTTATAGTGCAAAAAATCAAGCAACTAGACCTAACAGACTAATCCATATTTGGGAGTCTCGGATCTCTCTAAGACCCGTTTGTGACTTTACAACATGGAGGAAGCACAAGATTAGATTTACCAAGAGCAGTGAGAGGACAATAAATAGGAGAGTTTGTGTGGGATCCAGACCTTGGTAGGGAAGAATCAAGTCCTTGTTTGTTTGGGTAAGTGAATTTCTGTACCTGCTGCTTGATAGGTTGCATGCAGTCCTCAAGATCTTTCATGTCTTTGGTGCTCTGTTGTATGAACTGGACAGAGGCCCTTCTAGCTGAGAGATCACTGGACAGGCATTGTTTTTATTAAGTGGAATCTTAATGAAGCACAGATTACAGCTTCAGCTGCTAAGAGGCAATAAACAAGGGAGTTTGCTTGTAAGAAGTTAATATTTCTCCTTCAAAGAAAGACAAGAAGTCAGGGGTAGTAACAGAGACAACCTCAATAACATTCGAAGGAGGATGAGAGACAGATCTGAAGCTATGATTTGTGTTCTCTGAAACTTGGATAAGCTGTGGAATGTATTGATGTATGAGCTGTTGAACTGTCACCTTACAACACCTGAGGAAGAGATGATCCATGGACTAAAGAATAAAGCTAGAGATGATGGTAGAATGGGATTTTGAAGACAAGATAAAAGAGAATAGGGTGTGACTCAACACAAACATATGCATCTGTCAATAAGATCTAGAGATAAGCAAGCTATAGAGCCTGTTAGATACAGAATGGGACCCAAGGGGAAACATGACCACAAAGGCAAGAAGAGGAAGAATTGCATTAGATGTAAAGAAGCTTGCTGAACTGAAGAACAAAGAACAAAAGTCAGTGATAAGGAAATAGAAAAAAATGAAACCAAACACAGCCAAATGGGGAAGAATCACGAAAACAAAGAGGATGTCCTGGGCTGTTGCATTCTTTCTGTTTGACATCTCACTAGGTAAGAGATTGATATATTGGGGAAGAAAGAAAGAAAGAAAGAAAGAAAGAAAGAAAGAAAGAAAGAAAGAAAGAAAGAAAGAAAGAAAGAGAGAGAGAAAGAAAAAGAAAAGAAAGCAAGAAAGGAAGAAAGAAAGAAGTAAAGAAAGAAAGAAAGGAGAGAAAAAGGGAAGAGAGCTAGGATTTACACAAATAATAGAGCAGCATGTGACCCTTGTCTCCCTGTTAATAAAATACAGGAAGCCTGTAACCAGCATAGGTCCATAGAACTGAGAATTGGATAGTGTGCAGGGAGGTAGGATGTTTGCTATGCATATGCAACGGAAAGGTTTCACATGGCAACAGGGGGAAAATCAGTATTGTTCCCCCTGTTACATCTAGTTCCATCTAGAACAAATCAGGATAAATCATAGAGCCTGAATGCCTGAAAAGAAGAAAGGTTAGCTCATTTTCTGGAGAATCTTCTGAGCAATAAAGAAAGAATTCAAATGAATGAAAAAAAAGTGTGGTGAACAACAAATAGCTCTAGCAAAGTTAGTCTGAATTTTGGTGAATAATGTGATTCAGACACGATCAGACTCAAACCTTGTCAAGGAAATTAACAAGCAATTCCCTTATAACATCAATAACAAGATATCAGGAAAGTGTGATGTTTTAGTTTTGGGTGAATGTGGCTGATATTAGGAATAATATAAGGAATGCCCCACAGCTAAATGGATATTCTGTCTTAAATTTCAGTAAGGAGAATGATACAGGGAATGGTCAGGATGACTAATTGCAATCCATGCATAGAAATGGTATTAATTACGTAGGAGGTGGAACAGAAGCTAAAAAAGTGATGGTCACACAATGGAAAAATATGCCAGATATCTTTTTGCCTAGGTGTTACTTCTAAATTTATGCAAGATTTTCTGAGCTATCTCTTGCTTTGTCAGACTTCATGAATGGGCTTTATCCTGGAAGCTTACTTGCTCTGTCAGAGTATATGGCTTGGCCCATTAAAACATGCAGTTACCTTGTATCTCTGGTGCAGTAAATCTGGGGAAGTGAATATTATGCATCTCCAAATACTGGCAAAACTAACACTTAACAGGTACAATGACAAATATGCTTAATGTCTTTTTTTCACAGTAGAGGTCACCATATAACTGTAGTAATAAACAATGCCTACATTTAAGAAAGACGGAAAAACAAACCAAGCAACTTAGTCTTTAACTCAGCACATTGAAAAGCTATAGGCAAAATTCTGAAAAGAGAGTAACTAACTGCAGAGGTAAATGGAAAATGGTGGAGAAAGCAGTCTGATTTTACTGAAGATAGGTTATACAAGACTGAACTAATATTCTGCTTTGATAAAGAACAGCTTTTTTAAAATGGGAAATGAAATAGATGAATTCTATCTGAACTTCAGTAAGCATGCAATTATAGAATCAGAGAATTGTTAGTTAAACTGGAAAAAAACCCACAACTAATAACATCAGAATAAAATTAGTTAGGGGTGAGATAATAAGATGTTTTTGCATTTGATATCATGCCACGTGTGAATTAATTTACTAATGTGAAGATAAGAAATCTTTTAAAAATTGTATGGGTGATAAAGAAAGGTGCTCAAAAGAGTTATCAGCAAGGAGGTTACTGATAAAGTTCATCGGTGATCAGTCTGAGATTAATCTTTCTTAATATTTCTTTCAGTTATGTTGAGAAGGGAGTGGTGTGCTAATGAAATGTACTAATTAATCAAAATTGAAAGGCACTGTCAATACAGAAAAGGAATCATGTTGTACAGAAAGAGTTGGCTCTGCTTCATGCTGAGGGTAATAAAAAAGATTTTTTCTTTTTAACTGCAGAAACTACAGGGTTGTGCAAACAGAGAGTACTCACTGCTGTGCTGTCACGGTCCATGAGTTATAAATGGAAGGGTAAAGAGTTGAGAAAAGTTGTGGAGCACAGAATGTCTTTAAGCCAGCAATATAAAATAGCATTGGATCTGCTCTTAGGATGTATTACAGTAAATAGTTTGAGGAGGTGAAGAAATATTACAGAATAGTGCAAGGCACTGATATATCCTCATTGAAATACTGTGTTACCCATTGGCTTACCCATTAAAGACAGAAGAAGTGTTGGTGAAGGGAAGACCAGGGTAATGAGAAATTTGTCTTATAAAAGGAGAAAAAAAAAAAGTGTTTATCTTTTCTAGCCTAAAAAAATAAATAAAAATGAGACAGGCCGTGAATATTTTCTACAATATAAGAGGGAAATGTGCCTAAGGAAACAAGAAAGACTGAGAAGAGTTATTTAATTTAAAGGACAATATTTGCACAAAATGAAAATACATCAGTAAACTTAGTCTGTGAATCAATAACCCTAGTCAAACTATAATTAGATTTCAGGTTCCTAAGCTACCACTGCAAAAAGTATGAGAAACCAAGAAGCAACTAGGAAATGTGGTTATCTGTGAAGGAGATATGGGATGGCCAGAGTTTACCAGACAGATGTAGAGAATGTCATCTTCCTGTCCCTGTGTCTGCAGCTCAACATTATCCGAGGCTATAGTCCACATCGTGGCTTATGTAAATGCAGAGCATCAATCTGACAGTTATCTGAGATATGTGGATTTAATAAGACTGTCCATTTAGGATTAAAGCAAAGGTCCATCCAGCCTGGTAGGCTGTCTTTGACAGTGGAAAGCTGTAGCTGTTGAAGGAAACTGCATAAGAAATGGGGTGAATATAGAGCAATTATTGTGCTGGTATTTTCTCCATGTTTCCGATAGTCAGTAATTCAGAGACTTCCTAAGCTGGCAGTTGTATCCGGACCACTGAGTTTATTAGCCCTTGATGAACCTATCCTCCATGAATTTGTCTAAACCCTTTTTGAACCCTTTTATTCTTTTGGCCTCCACAACATCCTGTGGCAATGAGTTCCCCAATATAGTTATGTGCCTTGTGATAAAGTTTTTCCTCTTGTTAGCTTGAACTGCTTGCCTGTTAAGTCTACAGAGTCTTGCCTAGTTCATGTTATGAAAAGTGCTGAGTACGGATTCTTTATTCATTTCCTTATCATTGAGAAATTTTTGATCCTCTGTTGTAATACATTAGTTGTCTCCTTTTGTAGCTATGGCTATAAGTTGTCTGTATATGGCCTGTACAGTCGCTTCTCATAGGGAAGCTGGTCCATTTGACAGGGGTTTCTTCTGGCCCTCTGAACTCTTTCTGGTTCTACTCTATCTTTGTACAGCTTAATTTACCATGAGATGAACTCACCTATTCTGTCTGTGAAGTCATCTTTTGCATGCTTCCAGGGTCACATTTTCTCCTTTGAAAGAACTACTGCCAACAAAAGCAATAGAGGAAAAGTGTAAACTCAAGAAACAAAATGTTCAATTTCTGTCATTGTCAAGTTAAAACTTGACGCAAACTGATAATTTGAAAGTGGCTGTTCATGCATTGCTTTTAGTTGGCTTGTCTGAGCAAGGACAGTTTTGTCAAAGCTAGCTAGGAGTTGTTATTTCTATAGCAACTGTATGTCTCAGGTTGTAAACTAAAAATATATACTCAGTCTGTCTGCAATGCTGACGTATTCGTGAGTATGATTTATCTTTCCAGACCTCATTATGTAACAATTAGATGGTCATACCCAAATCATGGTAGGCTCCGTTCACATTCATCAGACTGTGAAAAGGCATTTCCCAGTAGTTTCTTCCTCTGCTTTGCGCATTATTTACAAGGTCCTGTAAATTACTTCAGGACTTACTACTTTTTTTCCACATACTGAAATGTAAAGTAGCCAAGGACGATTAGCTGAAGACTGTGTGTTCATCTTTAGATACAAAAAATTAGCCCATCCCTAAGTGACAAATTAGCTTCGTCATCTTCCCAGTCTTGTTTTTTCCCTTTCCTTGAGGAAATCAAAGCCTTTCAGAAATGAACACTTTTGATTTTAGGGGCATAAGATATATTTTTTTAAAATATCTCCAAAGAGGCAAAATAGAAGTCTGATTCTATTAAAAAGTAGAGCAGTAATGAAAACGGTCACATTTTTGCCAAATTTCAGCCAGCCTCCTCTTATACTATGTACTATTCAGCTCCATTTGCTAAACATAAGGTCGTAGTGGTTAAAAAGATCCTAGTTTAATATCTTTCCGTAATGTGCTCAGCTCAGAGGGACATGTTGCATTCAATAAGAAAGATAATTTATTCTGAAAAATGGAACGATGGATTGAATATGCCAATTGCTTAATCACTTTCTGCATTAGACCTATCCCTCTGAAATATAAATACTTCTTATAGGGTGTAAGCACCCCTGTAGCAGCAGAGCTGATGAATTAAACGTGCATGATTACCCGAGTACGTGTACATTTCAAGAACTTTGTGAAATTATCAGGCATGTGAAAAAAGTGATAAATGAAGAATTGAAACCACTTCCTTGCTTTTATTGGTTTGCATCCCAAACAGCAATTTATTTATTTATTTTTAACAGAGGGGCTCTTAACTTCTTTTATAAGCATTCATTTATAACCTTTGCAGTGTGCCAGTATTAAAAAAAAAAAAAAAAAAAAAAAAAGGAACATTTACACAATAAGCCAGTCACCCATCCTGTCATTTTCCACATCCCCATTGTAATTATTTGAAATCCTTGTGCTTGAAGAGGAGTTTTTCTCCCTCCCAACCCAAATTCTATTTTGGGAGTAGTCTTGTAATTGTGTGTTTGTTAATATAGCTGTCTGTTGCCATGAACAAAGTGAGGTCACCAATTCTCAATTACAGCTTTGCCACAGAGTTAAGGGCTTTAAAACAGCTAGCACTTACTTAAATGCACCTTTTTTTTGTTTTATATTATTTCATTTTGCTGTGTTCTGAAGTTGCTATCAATCTGAATGATATCTAGGTTAAAATAACTAGCATTAACCAGCTAGTTTAGTGATAGGCTGGAATTCTTCCTACTGTTAAGTTTGTCTGTGACTTTTGTATTTAATATGCAATGTTCAGATGTTCTCCATTAAAGACTTGGCAAGGGTTTTCCTGGAAATACATTGCGAATTTGTGTGTATGAAGCATTTTTAAAATGTTTTATTTATCTAACTTAGTGTTATTTAGAAAAAGTTCATCTGATTACAGTGCTCAAAATGTTTATGTTTTGGGTTTGTATTTGTACACCTTAAAGCTTCAGTAGAGTGCTACAATTCACAATAATTTATCAACACGCTATCAGTGCTAAGGCTTATACTGCTTTTACAGTTTCATCTAAGTATGCTGTTTTTCTCCATCTGTCCTAAGCTCTTAGAAGACTTTTTTTTCATTTTTTTTTTTATAATGTGTATATCCCAGAATGGATGAGTGTGTTGAAAACATGAGGCAAATTTCTGACTAATAGGAACTGTCACAGCTGCCTTGATGTCAGTAAGTTATGTCACAGTTCAGACCTGTGGAAGGGTTGACTCAGAACATCTATACATCTCCAGTACTTTAAACCCTCAGTAAATGCATTAGTTGATTTTGTGTTGTTTTTGTTTTTATAAAAAATCTTTCAGTGTTTTTTTCTTCTGTGATTTTTTTAACTTCAAATTAGCAGTTTCATCAAGGCTGAATATTAGCACAGAATCATCAACAGGAACATGAAGAAAATGAAATTTACAATATATGATCTTATTTTTGGAAAGACTGTTTCAGGCATTCCTGCCCTAAAGCTATCAGCATTAGAAACTGTGAAAAAATACATACATTTCACACCACATGTTTTTGGTTGATTTCTGTCATGACAAGATTTCTCCAACTGATGGCTCCAAAGCCACCTATGCATTTTTGGCTTTGCCACGTAATAACACACAGTAGTTTTATATAAAAATAAAGAGAAAATATAAATATTATATAAGAAAACACATTATATTATATTATTATAAAATTATTTAATTTATTATTTATATAATTGTTGTATTATATATTGAATACATACTAAAAAAGAAAAAATTATGTTGCAAACTGAATGATGAAAAAGTTATGCCCTGTGATGTAAATATCTCACCATGATTTTAATTAAAAAAAAAAAAGATTTTTAAAAAAGTACCAAATTAATTAAACTACATGGAGATGAGTTTTGCCATGTTTTTGAGGTTCTGTGAACATATAAAATATGTCCACATTTTTTCAATGCATCACAAAATCTGAACGAAGAAGTTCAATCACTACTGAATGGAGAATTCAGCAGCTGAAGGGGACTCGGGGCAAAAACTGAAACATAGCAAAGGTTGAAAGCAAGACTCCATGCCCACTATTATGTCAATCTGAGTAGGTAAAAGTCATGTGAGATCTTATGGACTAATCTGAAATTTAGCAGATCTCATTATCACTCTTTTGTTTATGAACTGGCTCAAGAACTGGCTCAATAATGTCTTCCTATTGAACACAGTGCTCAAGTGTATTTGAATACACGTTTAATTTCATATATTTCTTCAGGAGATTTTCAAAATAATGTCTTGTTTTCTGATTGAGTAGTTTCAAAGACTACAATATTTCCAGTCGGGGCAATGACCACCATTATGAGCCATCATATCAGTCAACATACTTCTACCTCACTCCACTTAGACTTATGTACTGAGGATGACCAGGATTCTTAAAAGTCTCATGGCTTTTCTGGAGTTTTCTGTTTTAATGTGATTATAAAGTGATAAATGGAAAATTCCATGCAGGGACAAAGTAGAATTAGTGGTAACAATTTATTTGCTGTATCTGGTTTTACACCTGATAGCCAAGATACCAGAATGGACAAATCCTTCATATTTGCTTGTCATCAATGAATCTCTTCACAGTCCAGCAGAAAACAAAACACGTTGTAGTTATCTGGTATGTTTACAATACACATAGGGTACTTCCACTTCTGAGAAGCTGATGCCTTTTATTGTAACACAATGAATACACCTGCATTGAAGTTGGTAAGTCTTTGGGAGGTATGAATAATAATCTTAAAATGGTTTAGAATAGGTGTAAATCTTCTAGCTATATGCCTGATGTTTGTTTCCTCATCAGCAGAGATGATTTGAAAGGCAGATGTGTTTCTTCTTAAAAATCTGAGATACACCTCTAAGCTCCCATATTGTTTGTACCTACAGATGAAATTAGAACTTCCTCCTATTGTCTTTCTCGTATGTCCCATCGTCCCTAACTGACGCATATTGTATAGTCTACTCATATCAAACAGGGCAACAGCATTTTCAAGATGAAACTGTTTCTCAAACTAAAAAATGGCTGAAATCCAAAGATTATTATTATCCCATCCATTCCTCACAATGTTGCATGAGAGACTTTTCCATATCACAGGCACACTTTCTGTGGCCTTTTCTTTGATTTCCCACTAGCAAGAGATGTTATTATAACAGTTTTATAACTGAGACTAACTTGTAAATTATCTTTCAAATTAACAATAAAATGGGAATTGGTGTGATTTGATGGCTATGACAAATTTTCATGATTCTAAGAATCATTAGGACTGGAGATCTTGAAAGTTATACATAACATTCAGATTTTGTCACTCACATAAATCCCATGAGAAAAACAATTTTGTAATATTTGGGATGAAGACAGTAAATGCAGGATATCTCAGCGTTTTACTTAAAAAAAATGATTTTTTTTTTAACAGAGCATGTATAGCCATGTTGAAGGAAAAATTCAAGCCAGCTCTAGTGTAAACAAATCCATTCAACTGTTACTTTATCACAAAACAAAGCCTTCTCTTTCTTTACTCTTTCCTTCTTTCTTTCTTTCTTTCTTTAATTGTGTTTATTGTCAGGAAACATGAATATTTAGGTCCACAGAAGATTTTACAAGTCAAGCAAGAGTGAGAAGATTGGATGCCTATAGAATAACTAAGTTTTAACTTTTTAACTGATGATTAAGCATCCTCTCTACCTTTGTACCAAACTGAAATAGCAATGTAGCCAAAGAAACTGAGAGCAACGTGTTTTATGCTGAAGACCAGAAGTAGCTTTTTTATGAACCATAAAACTAATGTGTGGAGTTTATTGCCATAACTGTCCCAGAATGTAGTCCACAGTTTGTTCTGAAAACCACATTAGACATTAATGTATACAATAATATTTGCAGTTACATTATATTTGCAGGATAAAAATAATCAGTTATAAATTTTATGTTTTAGGGCACCAACCAATCACTAATTGAATTATTTCAGGAGTTATGGGAGAGGGAACTTGGTTTGGAGAGATATTACTCCATAATTATCAGTGATGCAATTTCATGGACTTTTGTCTTTGATGTCATAAAATAGAAGGGACCACATGACAGTATTATAAAAGTGTACACCTGGAGTCTTTTTTCTTTCTCCTTTTCATGGAAAGTATAATGCATAGATAATATCATCTTCAGTTTGTGGATATATCCCGAGAGTCAATGACAGGATAACAAATACATGCATTTGTGAGAACATTTTATCTAGCTCATTCTGTAAGACAAATGGTCTAGTAGTTCTGATTTGTAGTTCTACCTTGTGGTAGAATGGCTTCTCCTTTCCTCTACGGCTGTTTTCTTTGGTCTAGCTGTAAGTAACTTCTGTTTGCTACAGGTCTAGTTGATATATACTCTTTTTTCCCTGTGTGAAAATTCAACTTAAAGGAATTCCAAAATGTAAACTTCTATTCATACTCGGGAAACAGCATTTTTCCCCAAGATTTAGAGATATTAAGTCAAATGAAAAGAAGCAATTGTGCTTAAGTATTCCCTACTCTTTTTCAGGGTGCGCAATGATTTTGATGTGCTTACAAACCGTTTGATCGGCAGCCATGGCTATTGTACTCAGGTAAGTTAAGCGTGAAGTCTTGGACATATCATATGCCTCTGCACAGAGACCTGTGAACTGAACTCTGGGAAGAGATAGCATTTCTTATTTTAAGTACCTTACGTGTTTGTTTGTTTGTTTGTTTGTTTGTTTTCCCCCAGAATGTTATACATCTTCATCTTTATTGTTTTATCCTTGCATTTTGGCAGACTGTTGTCTTTGCTTTCAGAGTCTCTGCTTTTTGGTCTGTTAAATGAGTCCTGCTCAGCTAACAGCTGATGCTGACTAAAGCTAACTGGTGCTTCAAACTGGAGACTCATTGATTATAGCTGTAACCGAAAGACACATGGTGCTTGAAAATAAGGATTCTGAATTGCTGTCTGTCACTTAGGCTCATAACTTTATGTAGTCTAATTCCAGCTCATGCCCTGTACCAAATGTCTCCCACTGCCTGGCTCTAGGCCTGCAGAGGTGTCCAGCTGGTTGGAAACACTGAAGGTGGAATGAAGGTGGAAAGTAGATCACAAAATTCTGGGACATGGATTACCTGAAAACTGTGACATGGGCATAAGTTATGTGGTTTGAATATGGTGACAGCCATTAAATGTACTGCCATTTTGGCTGAAAAAAGGCAAGCTTCATGTTCTTCTCTCGTACTATCAATACAAGACTTTTATGCTGTGGTTACCTGGTGATTCCTCAAACAGGTGGTGGAACATCACTGGTGGTCTTAGAAGTCCTATAAGCATCAGTAAAAACCTATAAACTTCGGGGAGTCCTCCAGGAGAAACATTGGGATATAACTCTGTGCAGTTATTTCTAAAGTCATACATAAAGTCCAAACTGACAATAACAGTGTTAGTCATGTTTTAGGGCATAATAATTTTTTTTTCTGGAAACTTTATTCTTATTTTCCTTCATGTTTCTTGCCATATGTTATTTATTAGTGGTTAGCTGAAGCTAACCATTCATTCGTTGCTGTACCACAGTCTGCTGCTACATATCAACAGACTAACATATGCTGCTACATATGTTATTTGCTGTTATGTCCTAGCTGACCCTTTCTGGCTCTTATGCTATGCAAAATGTTTGGTGTCATTGTTCCTTGAGCTTCATGCACATGCATGTGTGCAAATACACACACACATACACCCTGGCAAGAAAATCTTTTAACAAGTCTTGTCCAATGTACAAAACACATTACTATGCACATGCAGAAGTATTGGGATAGTACTGCAGAGCTTTTAATTTATATCATTCATGCTGTAGCTTTCATTGTATAGAAAAAGGGACACCAAAATGTTTTAAGTTAAACAAAACCAAAAACACTAATCTGCAAATTGGATGGGATGCCATCCAGAAGGACCAGGATGAGCTTGAGAAGTGGGCCCATGTGAACCTAATGAGGTTCAACAAGTCCAAGTGCAAGGTGTTGCACCTGGGTTGGGGCAATCCCAGGCATGAGTACAGAGGGGGTGAAGAACACATTGAGAGCAGATCTGCAGAGAAGGACTTGGAGGTTTTGGTGGAAAAAAGCTTGTCATGAGCCAGCAGTGTGCGCTTGCAGCCCAGAAGGGCCACTGCATCCTGGGCTAAATCACCAGAGGAGAGGGCAGCAGGTGGAGGGAAGTGATTATCCCCCTCTGCTCTGCCCTTGTGAGGACCCACTTGGAGTCCTGTATCCAGGCCTGGGATCTCTACAACAAGAAGGATGTGGTTATGTTGAAGCACATCCAGAGGAGGGCCATGAGGATGCTCAGAGGCTGGAGCACCTCTCCTACAACGACAGGCTGAGAGAGCTGGAGTTGTTCAGCCTGGAGAAGAGAAGGCTCTGAGGAGACCCTATAGTGGCCTTTTGTTACCTAAAGAGGGCTTATAAAAAACATGGAGAGCAACTTTTTACATGGTCAGTTAGTGATAGGACCGGGGGGGATGGTTTTAAACTAAAAGAGAAGAGATTTAGATTAGATGTTAGGAGGAAACTCTTCACTCTGAGACTGAAGAGGCCCTGGCCCAGGCCACCCAGAGGAGCTGTGGCTGCCCCATCCCTGGCAGTGCCCAAGGCCAGGCTGGATGGGGCTGGGGGCAGCCTGGGCTGGTAGGAGGGGTCCCTGCCCATGGCAGGGGGCTGGAAATGGGTGGGCTTTGAGGTCCCTTCCAACCCAAACCATTCTGTGATTTTATGTGTAACTTTATCAACACTAAATCAAGCTTGTACTAATGTCTGGTACAGACAAGATAGTTAACTGATTTTTTTTTTCTTAAATATGTCACAAACAGGAATTAGTGAACTTGCTTTTGACTGGCAAAGCTGTGTCCAATGTTTTCAATGATGTGATAGAGCTGAATTCTGGAAATGGAAATATCACAATCTTGAAAGGCATCGCAAGCCGCAGTGATATTGGTTTGCTGTCTCTCTTTGAGCACTACGATGTTTGCCAGGTATGTTTTGTATTCTTCTGATTTAAATTAAAAAGAAAACAATTAACAAATTTAAAATTGACTTGGAGCGAATATAGCAACTAAGAAATTATGGGCTTGATTCAGTTGCTCACTCAGAGGATTCAGATGCCCGAAGGCAGAGCATGGTTTTCCTTCTGGATGGAGGTCTGTGTCACAACTGTCAGCCCTTTGTAAATGGCTTGGGTAGTCTAGAGCATCTAAATCTTGTGTTTTTCTAACTGATCTCCTGGAGTGGAAGTCAGCTCACAGACTAACACTACTACGTACATCACATGAACTAGGACCTGGTCAGTGCAGTCTCTGGAGATGAAATCTGTTGACCTGACTAAGCATAGGTGTCTGTAGAACAAGTTCCCCTGGTTGTATTCATTAAATCTCCACTGGTCATAGTGGAAATGAGACACTCAGCTCACATGTGGATACATATTTTAGTCATATAAATATAAGTGACTGGGTCTGGAGATGAAGCTCACCTGAAGTATTCAGTTTTCCATGAATTCCGATGTGATGGGGAGCCAGACTGATTGCATCGTCTGCTCCATGCTGTAGTGGTGGAAGTAGTCATATTGTATTAGCAATAATAGAAAATTGATGAAGCTGGCTATAAAATGGTAATGTTCCCTTTAATATGGCTTTGAAATTAATATTTTAGTTGTATTTATCATAAAAACTGAAAGATAGATTAAAAATTTCAAAGAACTAACAACTGTTAATTTATCTCTGGAAAAACTTGCATAAGGATTTCCCTGATTCTCCACCAACAGATGTTATCACCACAACGGACGTCTTTCCTAAAGACTTGTTCTATCTTAAACAGGCAATCTTGTGTTTGATGCTGGGATATTATTTGAAAGTCTCTTGCCTGTGTTAGATGCTAGATTAGATAATTGTAATGGTCCCATCTGGATTTGCAGTCAGTGCCTCTATACAAATTTGAAAGTGATTAGCAAAGAATTTGTTTGTACTGATCTAATATTAATGTGTGACTGAAAGCAAAGCTTGTTTTTAACTATTTCCCATATGGCTGAAGTCAGTTACATTTTCTTACTACTGAAAAATCTAATTTTTATTATTTTTAATAAATGCAATGCATTATATTAATCACAAGATCATAATAAGGTTTCAGTTCAGTCAAGAAAGCGTATCAGTGTATCCATATCAGATTTATTCAGAGCAAACTGAACTAAAAATATATTAACTTCTGTTTCTATTTCAAGCTCTCTGCCCTTTCCTATAAAGAATGTAACACTTAAAACCTCAAAAAAAAAAAAAAAAAAAGAAAAAAGGTTTTACACTGCTATAGCATTTTTTCCATTCTCCAGTGAGGAAAATGACTTCTAAGTAGCAAAATGGTCAGTGAGGTCAGTGTAAGTAAGAGCTATTTCTTTCTCATCTGCCCTCTAAAAACAAAATAAAAAGTTACCCAGAGAGTCAGACACTGTCTTCCACTTATTCTGCAAATTATATGATGGAGGGTGTCCTTTCCTTCCAGCTTGGGAGCTGGACTCAGGAGTAGTGATCTGTTTTCTTAATTGGTTACAGAAGCCCTGGTACACGTTGTGTTTTTGCTGTTGTTTGGGTTTTGATTCTACACCACTTAGGCATCTGATGCAAATTGTCTTGTGTTTTTTTTTATTAAGAACATCTGCTCTGCATTTCAGTTCATATGTCTCAGAGCGTGCCCGTCTAAGGACTAGGACAAAAGTTTCTGGTGGATTTTGTTCACAGGTCAGGGGAGTCCCTACTGTGGCTTCAGCATGAGGGGCCAGATTCTGCTTTCTGCTACAAACTTACTAGTTTAGAGCAATTTAGAGAAAATAAATGGCAGTGATAGTTTGCTGTGTTGGAACTGAGAATAGAATTTGCCTGTAAGTCTTTCAAACTGACTGTTTTCTTCCTCTCCACATTTAAGTAGCTCCGGCATCCAATTACATTGTGGCTATGAGGATGGTAACTGAAACCAGGAATGGAAAAGAACTGTCATTTATCTTTTTTTTTTTTTTTTTTCCCCCCAAGAAGTAAGAAGATTGTAAGCATGATATATTGTGAATCATAGACGTAGTTGGAAAACTCCCTCTAGGTCACATTCAGTCAATCTCTCAGGGGATAATGCAGGATATTTTTATGTCCTGTTGTAAAGTAGGTGCTCTTTTAAAAATCTGTATCCCTGAAGTTCTTGCTTCTCTATTCAGATAGACATTTATCAGTTGATTGCAGTGTATGTAACTATGATCCTGTATTTTTTCTCACTTGTCTAATTTAAAATATGAGAAAGTGTAAAAAGAGATTGGCAGGTACCTGTAACACTAAATGTGAAGATTTAGTTTTTATCTACTACACATCTTGTGCTTTGAATGTTCTTACATTAAACCTGACTGATCACTTAGTTTCCTCTGATTAACACTCTTACTTGTACTCTAAGCTGCCGTCTAAACAATTAATCCCCATCCACTAGACATTTGCAAGCTGATGTAACAGTTCTTCCCTTTTTCAACAGCACAAAGCTGTTGACAGCTGTTATAAGCTCAAAGCTTATTTTTATTGCTCTTCTATAGCCCTCTTCCTACTTACCAAAATATTTAGGAAGAGATATGCAAGATTTCAGGCTAGATGCACTAAATCCATGCTGTATCATTTTATCTCCATTGTCTAAAATGTGGAGTGTTTGTATATAATCCAGTTTCATTAGCGTGTCTACAGGGCATGAAAACTGATTTAATCCTTCTGTCAAACTTCAACAGTAGCAAATAAAACCAAAATGATCTGTCCCTTTTTCCCCCAAGATTGCCTGAAGAATCCCTCTGTTGCTGATCCAGTAATTTCTTTCAGTGGATCATGCTGAATGTGTTATCTTTACTGATTGGAAAAATGTGTGCTTCAAGTAATTTGTCTAGAATTGTTAAAGTCTAATCATCACTCTTAGTCCTAACATATCATCATACTCAGTATAGTTTTTGTAAGGTAATTGTTGCCTTTTTTTTTTTTTTTGAAAATGACAGATGGATTCATTCAATGTAATTCATATGCAAACATTTAGTTTCATAGTGAATTTCCACATTTTAATGCAAAAAGAGTTAAAGGTCTGTTGCTGTTACTTTTCCGTAGGCAAGTTACACATCTTTGGATTTCTTCTGTGTGTGCCAAGCCCATATTCAAGCTATATTAGTTCCATCTGATCCTACACATTTAACCAAGAGGACTAAATTAAGATTTTGGGTTTCCTGGGATTTGCTTAATGCAGTTTAAAGTGATGAAACGTTTCCAAAACCTGCTCAACCCACATAAAATCGGTGCAGGTTTCCCTCTGTTTTCTGGTTGGCAGCATGCAGCATTTCAGTAGTAGTCTCAGAGAAGCTGTGTGGTTTCTGCAGCAGGGACGAGACCTCAGAGAAAGGGTTGAGGCACAGAAGTGGACAGGACAAATTATAGCAGTCATAAGTGAGAAAGTCCCTTCTTTTTGGTCAGAGTCTTTGGACTAAATGCCACATTAAAATTGCAGGTCAAAAAACTTAGAACGATGATACGTTCTTTTCAAAAGTTATTGTGAAGTTAAAAGTAGAAACAGATGAAAACAGAAGTTCCTTGTGTTTATACCAGATCGTTTATATACCAGACTAACCATGACAAAAGAGAAAACTGTCTGCATTCTTAAAGGAAGAATTTAAAAGATGCTAATATTAATAATAATGGTAACATCCCTTATGAATAAATCCATGCTTTGCATTACGATTTTACAGGGGGGCTGACAGATGAACAAAACGCAAAGTGCTTTTCTGAAGGTCATCCAACAAGGTAGCGGCTAACCTGGGAAAAGAGTACAGGTGCTCTGAATCTCTGGTTTCATAATTTGTACAATACTGGCTGGTGAATTTGGCTATACTTCTGAAATGCTTTTTGAAAGCACTTTAAACATGTACTGTTGTACAAAAAATAATGGAAGTATTAATGGCTACTCATCTCTTTTGAAAGGGGACTTGAGTTCTTCTTGGTCCTCACTGATTCCCTCCTGCCTGTAGACAGTCCTGCTATATTATTTAAGCCACCTACCTACTGGCTGACCTTCCAAACTCACCCTACCCTGATTCTTGTCAGCATCCAAGTCTCTGTGTCAGCTGTCAACATTTCAAAAGAGGCTGTTGCTTTTTAGTTTTTGCATTTCTGAAAATAAAGAGAAGTCAGTGTTGACAAAGAAGTTACATGCACATTTTTCCTATGTCTTTTCAAAAAGAGAGGGAAGCATAAATGACCAGAATTTATTCATTAAAATTCCACAGATGGGAAATATTATCTTTGGGCCCTTTGATGAAACCAGCACACTCTGTGCTATAACAAGACCTACTTGAATTATTAAATTCAGCACACATGCTCTGTCTTGTGGAACCTCACCTGTTTATTTGCCCCGTGGAACATCCTTCCTATAACCTTCTGCACTGGGAAATACGTCTGCTAAACTGGTGCCTTTCTCAGTCAGTTGGACTGGCTTCAAGCCAGGTCTTTGGTGGTGCTGTGGGGGGAGAGAGTTAGAAAGAGGTTTTTAAACATCTTGTTTAAGAAACCATCAACAAAAATACGCGTGTTCAAAATTGAAACTGGTGGTCGGTTTTATTTTCCGATTATTTTTCAGTAATGGGTAGGCAGTAGAGATTGTGCCTCATTGATGCATTCTTTCTGCAAGTGACCCTGCTATTCATGTAAGATATTTTGTAGAATCATAGAATATCCAAGTTGGAAGGGATCCACAAGGATCATCGAGTCCAAGTCCTGGGTCTCCAAACACGCCCTCCCAATAAAATAAAATCAGATCATATGTCTTAGAGCATTGTCCAAACACTTCTTCAAACACTTATGTTTCTGTGAGTGCTACCGGGAGCAAACACACATGATACGTACAAGTTTGACTGAAACAAAGCTGACAAGACATTGGACATTTCAAAAGTCGTTCTTCATTCCCGTTTTTTTTTTAAATCTCCCTTTCTAGCTTGTAAATGAAATTTTGTTTAATGAAGTCCTATTGTGTTCCTCCTGGCCATTTTCTTTTTTCTCAGTCATTGTTGCTGAAATATTGGCATTGATTTCTTGTCAACATTCTTCCAAATAAAATCTAATCACAGCATTTATGTTTAAGACAATAAGAATAATAAACCTCACATCTTTAAAAGAATTTTTCATTCTTTGCAAACAGACAAAACAGAAAATGGAAAGTCAAATATTGTCCACATATCCCTTTAGATTTCAAGTACCCATATTTGGGTCTGGATTTATGCCTAATTTTAACTCCCTCGTAGGCTGAAAATGCTTAGGAAAGAAGTCCAGCCAAATCCTTTTATAGATGATGAACAGGGGTGTCCAAATCTCTGATAATACCCATATCTTCCTTGTTTGATTTTACAGAGAGCCAAAGCATAGGGGCCAACCTAAGTTAGAGGGCCTTCAAATAAACGGTGGAGATAAATGGACTGGAACTTGTTGTTGTAGTCAAGGAACTTATTGAAATGAACTATAAACTCCTTCAGT
>NC_139721.1:160603985-160768985 GCF_964211835.1 Anser anser
TGGTGACTGGGTCCCTGTCAGCCAGTGGAGATGACTCACTGCCATCCTTTGGATTTCCCTAATGTTTGACTAGTAGCACCACGTTAACCAGCCTTGGCTTGGCCTTGTGACGTTCCCTGACACACTGTTGTGCCTCAGTTGGGTCTGTCCAGCAGACATGCTGCAGATAGCTGGCTTGCTAAAAAGCAGTGAACACATATTCACCTAAACCAGGGCTGTCCCCTGGAGATTTTCTTTCCCAGGACAGGTTTAAAGCTCAGAGGACTTTTCACTGGAGAGGAGCAAAGGAGTGTGAACACAAGCAATCACTTACTTCAGCAGGGAGGTTGTAAGTGACAGTAAAGATGAAGGGCCAGTTCCATGGTCCCCTAATCAGGGAAGGGAAGGGTAACCTTTGGAGAAGAGCCTCTGAGAGAGAATTGCTTCTCTTGCTCTTGCAGGGGGCTTGGAGGGGTGTGCTTCAAGGACAGCCAGACCTCAGCCCAGTCTGGCTGCTGTCTCACACTGTGGCAGCAGTACAGACAGGCTGACTTTCCAGTGAGTTGTTACAGGCAGTGGGGTCATGTCTCTTTTGGTGTCCCCTGCAGTTTGCTGCCTGAGTGAGTGGCCTACTTTGTATCTCGAGCCAGAGCTGCTGGCTCTGAGAGCTAAGCTTCCTTAGGCTCCGCATAACAAACAAATTGTGTGGTAGACCACAGGCAAGTTGGAAAAGTTGAAGTTCCACTTTAGCTGTGCTGTCATCAGTGGCCCCTGGGGAATGTGACTCTCCTGCAGATCTGATTCTTGGATCAAGTCTGTGATTCCCATTATTTCCATAATTTTTATTCCCTTATTTTGGGCAACAGAAAACTGAAGTCCTTCCATGTTTCTCCAAAGTCACCAGGGACTCTTGTTATCAAGTCTGGGACTGAAAATGCCAGACATGTCTTCCAAGGAACAGCTGGAAAGACCACCAACACTGTGCAGCCAGGAAACCAATGCCACTCTTCCATTACAGCATCACATGTCCTGTTTCATATGCAGCATCCGGATGTTTCTAGCTATGTTTTAACCATATGCAGCTCTTTCCCTTACCTGTCATCATCTCCAAGTGCATGGCATCTTTGACACATGCAGCTGAGCCCAGAACAGGAGCAACTGAAAGGAAATCATGTGATTGGTTTACATTGGAGATGATTCTAAATAATCCAAAAAGCCCTTTTGGCCTTAAAATGCAGAAACCCTCTTCTTTCTCTTTCCCTTGTGTCTTGCAAGAGTTCAAAAACTACTCAAAGCATCTGTTAAAAGACTTTGGATTGACTATAGACTCCAGAGCAACTCTAAATAGACCTTAATTCCAAAAATAGATAATGAGCAACTTTTCCCTTTTGGATGTTCTGGACAGAAATCAAAACTATTGCATAGGACAAGTAGGACTCCTCCAGGTCCTTAAGTCCATCTCAAACCTCCAAAAGGTAGAAAATCCATGCTGTGTCCATTACATATGACAAGCCACAAAATGCTTCCTTGTGGCATGTAACAATCTTTGCTACAGAGATCAAAAGGCTCAAAGATTTAAAGAGAGAAGGAGAGAGAGATAACAGACAACACTGAGGTTAGGGCGCTGCAGTTGTAAAGAATTTGTTATGAGGAATTATTCCCATCCTATGTTCACACAGTTGAAGTGTATATTATTATTATTATCAATAATAATAATAATAATAATAAAGTATATATCCAGGGAAACAGAATGATGTTGTCATAGAGGAAACAGTGAGGAAGGAGTGCATTCATATCTCCAAGGAGCAGTTCACTGTAAGGAGCAAAGTCCTGAATTTTACATTCTTTTAATTTTCTCTTTGCTTACGCTCACTGCAGTCTCATCTCCTCCAAAACAGGAATTCCCTGGAGCCCTCGTGGGACGACTCAGTGAATCCAAGTGGTCTGCTATTCCATCACAAATTTTCCATGGGTATTTGAAGATTTATTCAGATCTTCATGTGTTAAAGTACTGTGTACTAAAAGATGATGCTGAAAGGAAAAGCCAGTCTACAAGCCATCTTGCAGATACCAGCTGTAGTGACTGTACCATGAAGTTTGTGATTTAATTTTTATTTTTTTTCTCTTTAAAGCTCCAGTTGCTGGAATCCTGTGAGTTTCTAAGCTTTATATTATGAGCTAAAACCTTACCAAAACATCCTTGTATCTTTTCTTTTTTTTTTTTTTTTTTTTTTTTCAGTTGTGGACAAAAAGAGCAAGTTGTAAGCATGACATAGTGACATAGGACCATTAAAAACAATCTAACTTTCACTATTTTTAGAGAGAAATTTTTGATTTATAGGCCAGTCCTTTCATTTGCAGCAATCTTTGACACATGACTTTTGAGTGCTGGATATGCCTGAGTACACAGCAGTGCTCAAGGTTCCCACAGTTCTCTCTGCATGGAGTAAGTCATCTGCAAGATTTTGGATCAGAGTCCTGGTTGCAGACTGCGGGCAAGCAATATCAGATTCTTTTAAAATCCTGTTCTACTTTCCCAAATTTCAAGGAGAAAATTAAAAAGATGTGTTTGAGAAACTTCTCTTCACTGACGTGAAGCACTGCAGTCAATTACTTGTTTACCACTCACCTGTGGTGTAGAAACCTGTGGCAATGTAAAAGGATTCATCCCAGAACCTCATTTGACCTAGTGAGGTTTTGTGCCAACACAACCCAAAGAACACTGCATTTACTTAGACATATTTTCTAATAATGATCTTACCTGTAAATTCCCCTTGTTTCTGAAAGTTATTTGGCTGAACCTGAAGGCCCACACCTTATCCCTTTTCAAAGGGAAAGAATGAAATCTTTTTGTTCTCAGTGTTTTCCTGGAAAATATTGGCTATTCATGTTATTTATGCATAACACTTGCATAGCTGGAATCATAGAGAAATGTTTTAAATATATAGAGGAAAAAAGAAACATATAAGGGGAAGAAAGGAAAAATAAAAATAAAAGTGAAACAAAATCTCTTAAGCAATCTATGATTATCAGTCAGGTAAATGAAATTAGCTGCAAATTAAGAATATTCATAGGTGAAAGCAGAGAAAATGTACTGGTACTACAAAGTGATCTGAAAATCTAAAATGGTGTCTTGACATGTTGCAGTGTTAATTATCTCACAGCGATTATCAGCTGTAAGTATAGTTTGTTTCAAATGGTTGGAATTCTTTTATTTCATTTATTGTCAGAATGAAAAAGTTTTTACAAGTCACAACACCAAAAAAAATTACTTTTCTTTAGCTTTGAGGCTCTTTTTTTTCCCCTTGTCTGTTGAAGGACAAAGTGCACAGGTTGTGGTGGGGGTTCAGGATGGTGTTTAGATGTGGCGAGTTGGAGATGATATTACCACTGAGTTTGATTTTCCCATTTGTGGCGATCTTATTGATAAACAACTAAGCAGTGTCATCTGGAAAGGAAAAAGGAAAGTCAAACAAAGCTGGAGGGGAGAGCACAGAGCAAAACTCCAACCTAACTACAAATAGACCTAGATTTGATGCATTATGATCAGGTAGAGGCAACTGCTGGGAAGATTTTCCTTAAGGGGTTCAGATAATATAATCCAGAGCAGAATTTTGTTCTTTTGCCAAAAAAATCTTTGCTCTGGTCTTATTAGGAAAAGAATGAAAAAAAAAAAAAAATCAATTCTTTCCCTGAAATACCATAAGGGTAGAACTTTATGCAGAGTTTCAGAGTGAGGACCATGAGGTTTTTATTTGGAAATGCCACAAGAAGAAATGTTTCTATGTGATACTTCCAAATGAAGAACACATGGTTGTAGGAAGTGCCTGGAATGGTATTATCCTCTATAAACACTCTCATTAAAGATAGTTAATAGCATGTTTTGGGGAAGATGGCTGAGGAAAGAAGATGGAGGAAAAGGGACAAGAACAGAAAACTGTCAGCTGGTTTACATCATATGACCTGCAAGAAGTGATTGTAGGTGGCTAGATGCTTCCCAGGGACTTGGATGTCTGCTTACGTTTTCCATACCTTCTGCAAAATTCATAGGGTAGAAGGGATAGAAATAAAAACCTAAAGAAAAACAGTGATCTGCAGTTTTGAACATGGGTGTGACTTTTTATTGGACAATTTTATTAAATAGGGGAAAAGCTGGTGAGGGCATGTCTTCTTCCTGGTTTTGTTCTGTCACCTTTCCCAGGCCTCTGGTTGTCCTCACCATTCTCTCTGATCTGCTAGCTTACTCTGCACGTCACACCTCAGAGGAAGCTTTCATGAGATGCATTCTCTGCTCTTCCCCAGCTGTGACCCTCTCAGCTGGAATGAACAGATAAAATAAAACAGGGCAGACTTTGCTGTTGTTTCTCTGCAGTTGCTAGACAATGAATTGCAACAGTTGAGTTGTGCAAGTGTGCGTGCAACAGGCAGTGACCTCTCTGTTGACAGCGTAAAGGAAGACTTTGAGTACATCCGACGTAGTAAATTGAACAAGCACATTCCCCATCCCCATGCCTGTCTGTAGTAGTCCATGTTTATACCACTGCACTAAGCACCGGATAGGGCTTGTTGGCTGGAAGCATCCCTGGCTTATACTTACCCTCACACTGAATCATTTGGGAGAATTCTAATGTTTCTGAACCAAAACCATGCCAGGAACTTTGCCAGCACTGCCATGCTAAAGTGGTCATGTTCCAGTGACTGAGACCATTCCCTGGCGCTGTTTAATTTAGCAGAGCAGGCGTAGCCTTGAGGTCTGGTCCTGCTGCTACTCCTCTGAACACAAAGAGACAGAAGCTCTCTAGCAGAGCAGCTCTGCTCCAGGAAGGTGCACCAGTCTTCTAGGGAGTACTTGGTGCCATAATTCTTGCTGGGAAACTGTAACTAGAGCAGGCCAAATTTGGTATTAAGGGCTGTGAAAAGCTGTGCTTGGGCTCCCCATTTCTCTGCTTCACCCCAGGTGGCTGTGAAGAATGAGTCTGGTTGTAGTAAAGAGAGTAGACTAAAACTCCTGTGGCCTGGGAAAATATCATCATCAGGGTAGGGGGGCCAACAGGAATAGCAAAGACCAGTGAGGATGAGAGATTAACACAGAAGTGAAGACAAGTTGGACATACAAAGGGGGAACCACATGAGAACTGAGTTGGAGAAGGAAGCTTATACGAGTCCTCTGGGTCTGAAAATAATCTAAAACAAACCTTCCCACTGGCAGGTAGAAGCAGTTAGGCTGACAAAGATACTGGGGGGAGCATGCAGAGCTGTGATATCGCAGGGCACTGCGGAAGCTGGACCATCATTGCAAGGTTGGGCTAGAGCCCCAGCGGAGTGATGTCAGGCAGCAGAAAGGTGAGCTCCGTTCACTTGATGGGCCTGGGGAGACTGCACCTGGGATGCTGCATTCACTTCTGGGCACCTCATTACCAGAAAGATACAGATGAGCCAGAGAAGGTATGTTGGGGGGGACCCAACTTCATGATTAAATGGCTGAAGAAAACAGCATATGAGTCATGTGCAAAGATGAATGGCTTGGCTGTGAAGCCACTGCATGGGGAGCCTAGTAACAGCCTACAAACACTACCAGAAAGCAAAGAAAAAACTTCTTTAGCATGGAGCAAGGGGCTGATTTTTGGACAGGGAAATTATGAAAACCAAATTGCTGGAGCAACAGCCACTCAGTGCTGGAGAAGACTGTTGGTGGAGGTGGTGGAAACAGCAGGATCTTTAGCTGTTGTGTCACCGTTGCTTGGTAAAGCTTTGAATCATGAGAAACAATTACTTTTTGTTCTGGGAAGTGAGGGAAAACTGTTGTTTATTGGGGTCATAAAGCTTACGTACATGAATGAGATGATGCAGTAGGGTTCTGGGAAGAATAAACAGGGAAGCAATATGTTGACTTCCTAGATAAGGAGATCTGGGTATGCAGGGAAAGTCATCAGCTCTCAACAATCTGTCCCTCTTTGTGTCTTGTGAAACTGTTGTTTTGCCAGAGTGGGGTGTTGCCAGATCAAACTGCCATCAAAAAGACAATGAGTGGCTTAATTCACACTTTAGAGGGTCTCAGGGATGTCACTGCCAAAGACTTTCTGCAGAAATCCTTCCGTCTCAACACAGGTGATGTTTAGATGATTGATAAGTAAATATGTTCATTGTATCTTTCTTATAAATGTTGCTTAATTTCTTTAAACATTTCCTCCTGGAAGCCTTTGCTCCAAGAAACTGTTCTTTCACTTCTGTTTCTGGGAAGTCACTAGTTGTTAAATATTAGTTATAATTTAGTCTGTCATAAAGATTGTCAATGCCAATAGACAATAGACATAGACATATGGGATCATATGGGAACATAGACAGTGGGATCGAGTGCACCCTTAACAAGTTTGCAGATGACACCAAGCTGAGTGGTGCAGCTGATACAACAGAAGGAAGGGATGCCATCCAAAGGGACCTGGACAAGTTAGATAAGTGGGCCCATGTGAACCTAATGAGGTTCAACAGGTCTAAATGCAAGGTGCTGCACCTGGGTCAGGGAAATCCCAGACATGAGTACAGACTGGGAGAAGAAATAGCTGAGAGCAACCCTGCAGAGAAGGATTTGTGGGTTCTGGTGGATGAAAAACGCGACATAAGCCAGCAGTGCGTGCCTACAGCCCAGAAGGCCAACTACATCCTGGGCTGCATCACCAGAGGAGTGACCAGTAGGGGAGGGAGGTGATTGTCCCCCTCCGATCTGCCCTTGTGAGGCCCCACTTGGAGTCCTGCATCCAGATCTGGGTCCCCCAGCACAAGAAGGATGTGGAGCCATTAGAGCAGGTCCAGAGAAGAGCCATGAAGATGATCAGAGGGCTGTAGTACCTCTCCTATGAAGAAAGGCTGAGAGAGCTGGGGATGTTCAGCCTGAAGAAGGGAAGGCTCAGAGGAGACCTCGTTGAGGCCTTACAGTACTTAAAGGGGGCTTATAAAAAAGATGGATAGTGATTTTTTTACTCGGGCAGGTGATGATAGGACATGCAGATGGTTTTAAATTAAAAGAGGAGAGATTTAGATTAGATGTTAGGAGGAAAATCTTTACTCAGAGGGTACTGAGGCAATGGAAGAGCTTGCCCAGAAAAATTGTGGATGCCCCATCCCTGGATGGGTCCCTGTACAACCTGATCTAGTGGGAGGTGTTTCTGCCCATGGCAGAGGGGTTGGAATTAGATGATCTTTAAGGTTTCTTCCAACCCAAGCCTTTCAATGATTCTATGATTCTATGAAAGAGAGGTTGGCCCTGAGACAAGATGAAATAATTTTGCTTATTTTCAGGCAGGTGAAATAGTCTGATGGAAGAAAAAAATGTAATCCTGCCATGGGAAGTAGAAGAAGGTTGGAGGCCTCAGAGTATGGTTGTACATGGTGGAATCACTTGGTCATTTTTGTAAATCCTGAAATAATTGTAAGTGAACATCAGTAGTGTGGAAGCCCCAGTATGGGACCCATATAAAACCAGCAACAGAAGATGGCCTGTAAGGAGTAAGATTGACAAAATATATAGTCAATGTGCTGTAATTGTTTAATATCGTTATTCCCAAGAGCAACATATTTACCAAATTGAGTACTGAGAGCTTTGAGCTACTGGCACGAATATTAACAGTATTTTAATTCCCATTGACTGCTATTGATCAGCTCCATTGATGTCAGCACTGTGAGTGTCTATTGTATCTATTGCTGAGATATAAACCGATGCACAACCTAGATTTTATCCATTGAGAGAGAAGTCACTGGGCGGGGGGGGGGGTGTGTGTGTGTGTGTGTGCAGTATTTTTTTTATTTGGACTAGGATAACTGCCTACGAAGCCTAAAGCTCTAACCATTTTACTGCAGATCACAGAATCATTAAGGTTGGAAAAGCCCTCCAAGATCATCTGGTCCAACCATCCCCCTACCACCAATGTCATCCACTAAACCATGTCTCTAGGCACCACGTGCAACATTTCCTTGAACACCCCCAGGGACGGTGGGATGATGACTCCACCACCTCCATGGGCAACCCATTCCAATGCCAAACCAAACTCTTTCTGAGAATAAATTTCTCCTAATTTGAACCCATCATGTCATAGGCAGAGGAATACCCTTGCCCTATCGGAGAGGTAATAACTTCCATAAATCTCCTTTCTATTTACTTTGCAGTAGTATTATCTTGTGTTTTGTAACCTAAATCTTTCTAACTTCTCATTCCTTTCAAACATCTCCTTTTCAGCAGTGCATATTTGTGTTGCTTTCCAGGCAGAAGGAAAAAAAAAATATATTTGTAGATTGGATGGTGTGGCATATACAGGATAAACAGGTCTGGATGGACTATTGCTGCAGTGTGTGAACGTTTCTGCTTATTAAAACACATTTGTGAACAAACAGGAAAGCAGTACATGACTCTGCTTGTATGCGTGATATACATGTGAAGCCATGGACCCTGGAGTCTACCTGTGACTGCCAAGTAGCACTCTTCACCAGTTCATAAGACCTGCTCTTCCAGCTTCTTCTGACCTGGGCTGTGGGTAAGAAGCTGGCAGCTGTGGGTTTCAAGAGCAAGTTTAATTCTTCTGTTATAGGAAAAGAGTGAGGGAAGGTTCCTTTCATTGGTGCCACAGAGGGAAAGTAGAATACCACTGATAATAATTTTCAGGGTGAGACTACAACTGTATTATAATTGTGTGGAACAGTTTAGGGTTGTTGCAGTGGAGACTGTAGATTATGGTAGAATAAAACACTATGAAGTGGAGTTATTTCTCAAAAAATATTGTGAGAATTCATTGAGAAAAAGAGATTATGCTTAATGTTGCTCACTGTCAACACAGCAAATGATAGCACTGACAACACATCAAATAATAATAAATGAATATTAACACCCATTACTCCAGATTATATGTACTGGAGTTGTGCAAAAAAGATGTAGTAGCATGAATGTGCAGTCTTGGGCCAGGGTTAGAATGCCAGCAGAAAGAAAAAAAAAAAAAGAAAAAAAAAAAAAGAAAAAAAAAAAAGAAAAAGATTCACATTCCCTCAAGTGATTTTGTTTGCAGAATTCATCGAAATAAAGAAGTGTTTCCTAATTTTCACAAGAAAGAAAGGTCTTACCTTCAAAATTTTGTTAAGAGAGGTCCTATAAAGACAGCTGAGAATGTCATGAAAAATATATACAAAAGAAAGTGTGGGTTTTTTTTATAACTTTTTTTTTTTTTTAATTGTTAAAGACTGGAAGATATTTTCTTCAAAATTTATTCTGTGGAAAAAAAAATAAAATATATATATTAATTTCCTTCTATTTTTAGCTGGAAATTTTAAAGTATTCTGTGAGTGGTTCTTCCTCGTCTTGAGTATTTTTCTGAGATGCAGATGAAGCAAGACCAAATAACAAAATGAAAATCTGACTTCCAGTAAATGTTAGAGCTTCTGGTGTTATAGAATTTTTCCCTCTGATTTGCATGAAGAATAGGTAATCAATAAACATATAAACATTCTTTAAAAAGTCTAAAGTTTGATGAATAACTTGTTCTTAAGTATGGATTACACATGGTAGAAGACAGTATCTAGTGCTAGAGTTGATTGAGAAGTTGCAATTAAATAATATTAAGTGAAATTATGGTATGACATTGAAACTGAAAGATTTTGATTCTTTCTATAATTCATCAATCAAAGGGGGACTGAAGGGGGCATAGAAAGAAGTAGGTAAATGCTTAATATAAGTCATTTGAGAACCAACAACCTCAGTTCAAATCCATAGTTTGCCTATAGTTTTCTCACATTTAAAATGAATTCCATCAACTGGTATGCTACAGGTTATCCTAAGCAACCCCACTCTGTTTTAATGGAAAGTTGTTGCTAGGTTTTGTTTCATTCTGCATCAGAATAAAAGTGCATTTGGAAACCTCAGATGCTTTTCTGAGGTGAAAAGGTCTGCTTTGCTCAGCAGTTCCCAGGGTTGAGCTCCAAAGTACTGTTTGTTACATTCAGAGATTATATACGGAGATCCTTCCTCTGACTGCAGCAAAACCAGTGCCAAAGCCCTTTGCTCATAAGCTACGTCTGTGCTGGTAAATCAGACTGTGCCAGGATCCACATTCTGGTAATATGGCAAATTGTCACAGAGTTTAAAATCTCACATACTCCAGAAGTGGCTAGCTGGATCTTTACTGGTTATTGGGAATGCTCCTTGGCCAATAGTATTAATCCTGAACAATCCAGGAATGCTTTATGATCCTAGTAGAAGTCCACTGGAGGTAAAAACCATATTTTTCTAGATATTTAAATGTAAATTGTATTTTTTTTCCTTTTTCATTTAAAACAGCAGATGTTGCCATGATTCAGTTAATTGATTATGACAGTCTAAGGATATAAGCAGGGCAAGGTTTGTAGGTGAGAGAGCAAGATGAGATCTATTACTATTCATTTTGGTTGAATTATGAACTTTCAGAAACACAACTCTTCTTGAAATTAAGGTATTTCAGACAATGCTTGTAGTATTTGCTTTCATCAAATTTTAAGTTGAAAAAAAAAATCTTGAAATAAATCCTTTCAAACCTCTAAATCAGACTTTATAATTTCATTATTATTAATTTTACACTTAATGTCATATACATGTAATAGTATGCTATAATGTGTCAAACAAGCAAAGTAGAAATAAAACATTTTTCTTGATTGAAACAAGATGTTTTTTTTTCTAATAAATGTTTTGTGCTGGCAATGTCAAAATGTAACAATTCCGCATTAATGAAATGAAATATTTCTCTGGTCCTGAACAGTATTTTCCCTAAATTAATATTGCTTTCATATGACATCTTGGAATTCTTATGTTCATTCCTGGTTTAATATAACAGCTCTTGGGATTTGGGGTGAGACTCGTCTCACCTGATGAAGACATATGCTATGTAGATACTTCCATCCAGATCCATAACCAATAGAGACCTGGTCTGTGCTGTCAGTAGAGTCTAAATTCCCCTGATGATTTCAGATAATATTAAAGATCTTCTAATATGTTAAATAAATCTAGGTAGATTTATTAAATAAATAGATTCTGAAAGTATCTATTTCTGTCTATTGGTAGTTTCTATTATTGATAGGTAGGTGGGTAGGTAGGTAATGAAACAGATAACGAAATCAGGTCAATCCAGTATGAATTACTTTAAGTAAATATACATTCATTTTTATCTTGTTTTCTATATAATGCTACATCTTTAATGATGTATTATCTTTGAAATCTATGGAGTATGGAATACTACTTAATTGAAACTTGATGGTCTATATTTACTCACTGAATATAAGCTTTTCTCTAACCATGTGGCACCAACACAGTTTTGAGGAACTCATTATCAAACAAACGTTGCTAGACTTGATATTTCTGTCTGGGATAGAGATATTCTTGTTCTCCCTTCATAGAGGTTTAAGCTGACTCATTTTGCAATGTGATTGGAGTGGACTAAAAGCATGTAGGGAGACAATTAAAGAGCAACTGTTGAAGGGTTATACATTCATGATTTGCCAGAATTTAACTGTGCTTGATTCTGTGCCCATAACACAAGTTTTCTATGTAAATGAGCCCACACTAAGTAAAATGTGAAGAATCACTGTCTTCCTTGACTTCCCCACTGCTAACAGCATAATCTAGTTATGACGGGTCTGATTCACATGCACTGAATTCTTTCTATGGATTTCAACAGGCTTTTGACCCAGACTGAAATGGCTCCCATATGTGATGGGAGCTGGACTTAAACACATCTCTCCTCAGTCACAGCACAGTACCTTAACCAAGACCTCCCTTCCTTAGTGTCTGAAGAAGCATGTCAGACTATCATTTGAAGACTCTCCTCAGACCACTGGAAATAATAAATAATAATAAAAAAGCATCTTGTGAAACAGGCCTCCCAGCTGAACTGAGGGAGATGGCCCAAAATACAGGAGTTTCCTATGCGATACAGGAGATTTGGCAGCAGGAGTGGAATTATATCTCATTCCAGACAGTGAAAATAACCAAAACCATGAGGTTTTTCACGGAACAAATGGAAACCATGTGACCCGTCACAATGGAAAATGTGTAGCTGCTTTCAGCTCCCTAAGCCCTGACACTTCTTTTTGATTTAACCACAATAATCTAAGTGGAAAATGAATAAATGTCAAGTTTTTTTTTCAATAAATCTATGCACGAGTGAGAATAGGAACCAGAATAAAAGCTTTTCACGACATAAAGTTCATATGTTTGGACCCCTGACAACATTTTCTTTCTCTTATTTTTTATTATTATTATTAGGCTTGGTTGCACCATTTATTTAAAAACATACACACACACACAAATATTATAAGACAGGGAACCAGCTAACGTTTGCTAAGCCTCTAATGAAACCCAACTTGTAACAAGATGACTTGAATCAAGATGCAACTATCAACTTTTTGAGCTTTTAAAATTTATTTTATATAATTAAATATTAGATTTAACAGGTGCTCACTTGGGCAAGGTTTCTGCGTGTTGAAATGAGCTTGGTTGAGCATGAAATCTCACACACTAGTAGAAGAAATGAATACGCCAAAGGTTGTATATCATACTTATCTTTTGGGGGAAAATTGATGTCAGATGGTCCATCCAGAGACAGGAATAACTGACTTACATAATTATCAGTCTGTGTTCAAACAGTAGCTCAATTATTCAACTTTAGCAGATTGTCTACACTGTGCTTTAAGTTTCCACTTAAAAAAGTAAAAAATGGAAACTTCCACAGCTGAGATAACCTCAGTCTGAAGTAATGAGGTAATTTGTGACTGGGTGAACAGATTCCCCAAGGGACAGAATTAGATTGATTTGTCTAACATCACACAACAGTATGAAAACATAAAGACATTGTATTCTTCATCTGGTGCCATCATGAAGTTCATGTGGTTACTCTAAAAATAAGTTTTTCATGTGCTTATGTACCCGCCTAAATCAAAGCCTCTAGAAAGAATTAGATCATTTCATCTCACTATAAGTCTGAACGAATTTTGTCTTCAGACAATCTCTCCTTAGACAAGAAAGAGTAATTTTTGAATCACAGACATCACAATTTGTGACTTTGTAATTATGTGGGAAAGAGATCTTTCTCCTAGGCTCCCGTTCTAGAAAAGAGTTACTGTGTGATATATAAATTATTTCTAGGGAGGGAGAATACTCAGCTAGTGTAATGAAATATATTATTTACCACTACAAATCTTACCTTACCTAAGACCTTAGCCTAACAAAGCTATAAAAAAGACTACTGCTTTATAATATCTATTTTACCTCCCAAGGGTGACTTAGTTCCTAAATGTGATTGGCCTGTGAATAGGCCTCTGCAGACTTACATTGGTTTTCTTCTGATGGCACAAGTAAAAGAACTCCACTTACACAGGCAGAAAGCTACATTAAATAAACTCTTGTTAAAGTCTCCTTGAGGTGGAAGAGAAAGCTCTGAAGTTCAGCATACTCCAGCCTCCTCTGCTCCCTGCCAAACATTAAGCTGCCTTTACTGGAAACGACCCCCTCTATGTTCCCACTAGCAAGGTTGCTGCAGCAGATGGTCTTTGTTGCATGCGTAATATCCAGTATTTTCTCTGTCAGCGTCTCTGTACACAGATGGCTAGGTGCCACCTCTCCAAACTTGCTAACGTCTTGTTCAGGTGGATAAAAGAACCCTTTGCTGGTGTGGGAAATGTGAAGCTCAGGGGGTTAAAATGGAACTAATGCATGGAAACAACAGTGACCAGAAATAAGAAGATAGGTTACCATGTGAAGCATGATGTGTTAAGAATCCAATGCTCTCCTGGACATTTTTATAATTACCATCTCACTTGACCAGTTACCATCTCATACCACTACCCCCTCTGTATTGCTGGTTACCCAGGTTTTCTTTTTTAATATATTATTAATATTATTACTTTTATTCCTCAGTCAACTTTTTTCCTTCTTACTTCATCTTCTAATATATTGTAAGGTCACAAGGCCTGACACTATAAGTAAGGCACTACCTGCTGACTAGTGGTTTAAGGTTGTCTTGGAAAGTCTGGTTCAGCATTTTTCAGAAAGAATGCTGAAAACCAAGCCTGTTTTCCTACCCTCCTAAGAACAATTCAAATGGTTTTTCTGTATGCTGTAACTGGAAAAGAAACTACCACTTTCAGGGAAATGATTTCACTGAAAATGGTAGAGCAGTATAGTACCCAGATAATAGCCTCTTGACCAATATACAATGAAAAACTAGTATCAAAATATGGTATCATATTATGTCACTAGCCTTGCAGGAACTGCAATGATATAAATAACTACAGCAAACAAATTTTGTTTTCTTTGGTTATCAACCAGACAGTTATAGTTTTATGTGCTAGCAATAGGGATCAAGAAAACAGATGAGGGCTGAACTTAAGGAGAAAAACTCTAGGTTTGGCCTAAATCTGGAGTTAAGGAGAGGTGCTGGTGGGTGTATTCACTTACTGGGAGAGACTGGGAAGACAAAGAATTCTCCACAAGAGAAAGGAATTTTAGACAAAATATTTTCCCCATCACCTGGAGGACAATAAAACATCTGGAAAGTGTTACCAGCCAATTTGTGCTGGAACCCAACACAGGAATGAGTTTTGGAGACCAGTCAAGGGCTCCGGGAAGTGACGGAAGAGTGATGAATAGGTAAATCAAGGTGAGATAAGTGACAAGGAGAAGCACATTAAGCACAAAGTTCATTGCCTCTTTCTCCTCCCTGTATGTCAGTCGTAGGTTGGAATGTTTTCTTCCCTCACCTTGCTTGGCCAGGTCCTGAGGATATATGTTCACGGCTAAAGGCCAACATAATTCTCTTCAGGGGATGGTGCTGTAGCGTATAAAAGAGATTTACAGTGTTTATCAATTTGCAGACATTCTAACAGTTTTCTACAGAGACACAGATCTATGTCTAGCACATTTACACTAAATGACAGCATTGGTCTCTTCTTCTGACCATCTGTCACACGTGCCTCAGCAGCACTCCATAGACTTCCCCTAACCTTATATGATTCTGCTGATCGGAGGCTGGAAAAAACATATGCACGTATTCATTGGAGACAGTAGAGCTAGGAAACACCTCTTATACATTTATGCATGTTCTGAGACCTTATCCAGCAGAAATAAAATTGATTTAAAACTGGAGAACATCCTGGGCTTCATGGGCTGGGGCAGGGTGGGGGTTTCAGTCTATGGCAGCTGAGATCCAGGTTCTGATATTTCAGTGAAATAATTCTCCTTTAAATAGCAGATTTCTCTTAGATGATTTCCATGGAATAAGCCCATTTACATAAATTGAAAACAAGATGATTTAGAGAGTATTTTACTGCTGCATATCAATGTGATCTATTCTACAAGTGCCATTATTAGTCTAATTATCAGAGAGTTTGCTCTTCAAATGCTTTACTATTGAAACTGATGGTTCTTGGAAGGAGGAAGACTTTTCCTTAACAATGAGATATCAAGATTTTATTAAAGAAACTAAGGTTAGCCATAGTTTCTAAGAGTTAGTAATGAAGTAAAGAAGCTTTGGCTCCTAGCCCTTGTTTCTCCCCTGAGCTATGCTGCTTGTCCAGAACGATGTTCTTGTGGAAACAAGGGCATTTCCTGTGGTCACATCCACTGCTGATTTTGGATCTTTTGTTGTGCAGGCCAGCTGTGAATTTAGCAGAATTTAAGACCAAGGAGCCTGCAGTGCGCTGTAGTTTGGGCTGTACCACTTAATGGAGCCCCAGACAAATCAAAGAAGCTCATAACTGCTTACATTAGAGGGTGACGTTTTGTTGGTAAAAACTGGTGAAACCAGGATATGTTCTGTCCCTCAAACAGCAGTTTCACAAAATCTGTCCAACAGATACAGGGGAAGCTCCAGCCACCTGGTCAAGACAGAATTGCATATCCTAACTTTGCTCATTATAAAACTCCAAGAGAAAACTTGGAGAGAAAAGCAAATAGCAAGCTGTCTTCCTTGCTCTAGGAAGGGGGAAAACCAGGAGCCAACTAACCTTAAGGTGTTGCAAATATGTTTCTTCACTGTTGTGAAGAAGGTTGTCTTCACTGTTTTGTCTCCTGCTTATGACAGCACCAGCTTTCTGCCATGTTTTCACAGAATTCATCAGAAAGAAAAGTTCCATTGCCTGGAATGGTAAGATAAAAAATCACATTTCTTAAAGCTTAGTTATCATCATTGTGCCAAATGAAGCTTTATTCCTGCTATACTACTCTCTGCATAATGAACATCTCAATCACATTAAGATAAGAAAAAAAAATCAACATGAAAATTAATATAGGCCCATTGCTTGCGCTGGGTCTCAGAAATTTAAATAGAATTCCTTGGCCTATAGTTCTTCACAAGCGCCCAAATAATTGCTGGACTGCTTTAGACTCACAGTCCATTTGGCCCAATGCTTGTCTTCAACAGTAAGCAGTACTGGATTCAGAGGAAAGTACAGTCCTATTTTTTTTGGTGAGTGTATATGGAAGCTCTCTCTCTATGACCAGTCTATGAAAAAGGATTTGTTTGTCATAACACCTGCTAGACATTGTCCTGAGTTTAGCACAGGCTGTAGCAATTTATACTTTCAATTTTAAGGAAGATCTTATCTGAATATATATAGGACTGCCCAAGACGGCAGTCATCAGATGGACAGGCAGATGTGCTCATCAGATGGACAGGCAAATGTGATCTAATCCTCTGTCCATGAAAATCTTATCCTAATGACTGGTTCCAATTTGTCTTCCCAAACATCTCCAGCAAGCTTGGAACAGAGGCTTTCTCCTGGAGAGCATTTTTAAGCCCAGTCCTACATGTGAGGACTCAAGAAAAATTTGAATCCTTCCCCACAATAATTCTGTTTGTGGATACAGTCACACTGCAGGCACTGAGGCTCACGTGGCTCCAACGCAGAACTAACGCATTCCCTGCGGCTGTCCGCATGCCACTGACTTGTGGAGAAGTGACACAAAGTGTAAACAGCAGCCTTCATCAAGGCAAAATGAAAAACGAATGTGTTTCCCAGCGCACCCTTCACATCAAAGAGCCAAGACTTGAAGGCTACCAGACTCCAGGACAGCGTGCGTTCAACTTAGCATAAAAACATAATTAACAAGTTAAACTATTACATAAACATGTTTGCATTGTTATTTACTAAGTATCACAGGAATGCTTTGTAACAGTTAATCAACTCAAGGGGTTGAGGGGAGAGAGGAAATGGCTTTGCAAGGAATAATAAAAGACAAAGATTCTGGATCAGACTTCTTAGAATGGAAAAAAAAAAAAAAAAGAAAAGAAAAGCAGAAACAACGATAACAACAAAACACTCAAAAAAACAATAACCCCACACAACTGTCCAGAACTGAAACCTGGCAAACTTCTAATTCCCATATGTTTCTTCTTTTGAATTACATTTGCATTTTAATTGTTATATTTTAATTATTATTTGAATGAATAAACTACCAAGTTCATGTTTTCATGTCATAAATGGGAATCACCAAGGGGCCTAGAGTTCCAGACAGAAAATACATCATACGGGTCTGAAAAAACTTTATTTGTGAAGATGTTATATTCTAAGGTTGTAAAAATCCTGACTGTAAACACAGGGTACAATCATGAGCTATACCAAGGTGACAAAGCATTTGGACACGGTTCCAAAAGTAAGGAGAAAAATATTTATTTATTTATTTATTTATTTATTTATTTATTTATTTTAGGAAGAGTTTTACCAATTTAACTATGAATGGATGACAGACCCCTGAATAAGATGTCATTCAAACCCTATCTGGGATGTTTCCATTTAGAGGAGAAGAAAGACTGGAACAAAGTGCTTTTCAATCTCATTTAATGCAATCTATTTTCAACACCTATTTTAGAGTAAGGTGAAGGTTCAAAGATTTCTGTCTCCATAATACTCTTTTGCTAAGAATAAAAGTGAGATGAGATTAATCTCAATTACATTTTCTCCATGAACCTCTATTCCTCTTAAGTTCATGCCACAATTTCTTTCCTCAGTGGCTGTTCCTGGAACTTCAGGGGGACACTCCATATTTTGTAGGAAATACCTTTAGAAAATATAATTTATCCATTTCGTTTGTTGAAGAAACTCTGGTGGCCATATGCCTCCATTTCCAGACAGTAGTTCTGCTCCACAGCTGTGCAGCACACACTATTCAGAGGATCAGAGAACTGAGGAGATTTGAGCAAAGAAGGTCATTCTGGTAGCTAAAATGATGATGTATCCTTGTACCTGACATTGCTTGGCAACCTACTTTGAACCTCTCAATTAACCTCTCTGCTCTCTTTCAGCACATTGTAGAGCAAATTTGCCTTACAATGCATTGTATTACTAGGACAGCTGATCTTGCAATACAAGAAATATTCAAGCCCAAACTTGAGATTAATGGGGTTCTTTCATATGGTTTCTGGCACTAAAAAAACTGAGAGATTCACCTAATGATTCTGCCTCAGCCTAGAAAGGAGGCAGAGAGAGGATACATTTCTACATCTGGACTGATGTGAAGAACTGGGGCTGTGTCAGATGGGCTGACCCAGAATATAGCCCTGCAGGTAGGATATAGACAGCAATCCCCATGCAAGATCATGGTGGGTCTCCTTTGCAGCAGTTTCCTATATGTTTCAGAGATTCTGGTGCTCAGTGTAGTCTACACTGCACCATGAAAATCACAGTAAACCTGGCCTCAAAACTATGCTTTTGCCTGAGGAAAGAGTGAGCTTGGCCACAGTAAGGCCAGAGACCACCCTTTGGAACTTATGAGAACCACGTGCCCAAACAGATATGGTACATTAATACGTCCTGACAGTGATTAATATCTTCAACCTGAGAGTCACTGAGAAGTAGGAGGATTCCCAAGCACTGCTTCTAGTATACTTAATGGACCAAGACATTTTGTTCCTTGCACTCGTTTTTGGAATTCAGTCCCTTCCTTCCTTTCATGGTGGTTAGGATTTTTAGCCACTATATTTCTTCCCCATTAATCAGACAGAGCAAGTGGTTGTGTTTAGAGTCATAAAGTAAAAGCACCTCCCTCCGCCAGCAGTCTTCTTTTGTGTGAGAGCTGGTAAGGGTGAAAACCATGGTTGTTAAATCAAACAATCCATTGAACAGCACCTCACTGAAAGCAAAAGGTTTTAAACTTCTTTTAATCATTTGCTTGACTTTCTGTTTTCTTACCCAAAGCAGCAATGTTCAGATTTCATCAAAACTTAGACCACTTCAGGTTGGTCTAACAGTTCTCTGAAGTAACTCTTCTGAGGTGCACAGACAAACTGACTTCTCTCCTGAGGACACATGCAGTGCTTGGATTCATAGTCAAGACATGCATTGTTTAACACGGTATCAAGGTGCAATTCATCTATTCAGCTCACGCTGAAGCAGACCCCTGCAGCTGTTCATTTTTGCCATCCTGGATACCTGGATATTAGCAGGTGTATGTTTCGAAAATTGAACCTTAACCAAGTTGTCAGTTCAGCTATTGTACCTGTCCTTCTCTGCATCTTTGTGTTGGCAAGCTTGAGGTAATTCAGACTGGTTTATTCAGCATTAAAAGTGGGTCAGGCTATGGCATATTCCTTGGCATTTGCAGGGGGATAGAGCACACCCATGGACAATAACTCCATTTTGGCTGATATAATGATCTGTCAAATCGTGGTGAACTCGTTGTGACTTGAAGTTTTTTGAAGGAAGGTCAGGCACAATGTCCCTAAAAGCAAAATCCTACTTCCCTGTCACCACACTTCTCTGACTCAAACTGGGGCTAAATTCTGGGGTAGAGTAACAAGAGCAGCTATGAGCAAGAATATCTGCAATGTAATATTCACCAAGCTGCACGGACACCAAGTTCATTGGTTCTAAAAAGGTCCTGTTTAGTTTCTTACTTTGATCTCAGCCCAGAGCAGAGCAGGCCGAGGGGAGGCCTCATGGCGGCCTGCAGCTCCCTCACGAGGGGAGCGGAGGGGCAGGCGCTGAGCTCTGCTCTCTGGGGACAGCGACAGGACCCGAGGGAACGGCATGGAGCTGGGACAGGGGAGGGTCAGGCTGGGGGTTAGGGAAAGGTTCTGCACCCAGAGGTGGTCGGGCACTGGGACAGGCTGCCCAGGGACGTGGGCATAGCACCAAGCCTGCTGTAGCTCACGAAATGTTAGGACAGTGATCTCAGACACAGGGTTTGTTTTTGGGGTGGTCCTATGTGGAGACAGGGGTTGGGCTTGATGGCTCCGGGGTGACCTCATTGCAGCTTTTCAGTACTTATAGGGGGCTTATAAAAAAGATGGAGAGTGACTCTTTGCTCAATCAAATAATGACAGGACAAGGGAGAATGGATTTAAACTAAAAGAGATTTAGATTAGAGATTAGGAGGAAATTCTTCACTCAGAGGGTGGTGAGGCACTGGCACAGGTTGCCTAGAAAAGCTGTGGATGTCCCATCCCTGGAGGTGTTCGAAACCAGGCTGGATGAGGCCCTGTGCAACCTAATTTAGTGGGTGGTGTCCCTGCCCATGGCAGGGGGGTTGGAACTAGATGATCTCTGAGGACCCTTCCAACCCGAGCCATTCTATGACTCCGTGATGATTTCTATGATCCTTGTGGGTCTTTTCTAACTCAGATATTCTGTGATTCTATGATTTTAGGTATTTCTTCAGCATTGTGTGTCCAGAACACAGCAGGTTATGGTACACAGGGACTAAGCCTCAGTGTATAAGCAAGTGTTGTTCACTGGAAGAAAAGTGACTTATATTTACATGAGCTGTGAAATCCTGTTGATACATGCAAACAAAACAAAATCAAGGCAGATTTCAAAAGTGAGACTGCTCTTTTAAGACTGTGAAAACACTAAGGTATGGACAAACAAGTAATTTTATGGCTGCTTCTGTGGCATGAGTGCATCAAAGTGGGTAGCTGCAATTGCAGGAAAAAGATTTTTTCTCCCTTTATTCTCCCTTTAAGTTTGTCTGCCATCAATCTTTTATTTTGAATACAGACTAATACTTTTTTTTTTTTTTTAATAGTAATTTCTATGAAAGATATATAAATCAGAAGTTCAAATTAAATTTCTATTTGACTACTCCAGAACACAGATAACAAGAACTTAGCAGTCTTCTCATGGAAGGTGCATACACTTATCCACTTATTAATATATTCATATATGTTTACTTGGACAAGCTGCTTCCAATTGAACATAAAAATTGTCAAATCAACTCTTGGGCACTGCTAGGAATTCAGTACCTGAAAAAGATTTCATATAAGGATCACTGACAGCTCTCCATCCCTTTTTATCAATGACTGTTTTTTTCAACTTAAAAGATGGGAGGGAGCGAGGATATGTATACCAGCAGAGTCTCCTGCTTGTTTTGTCCATTGTGATTTTGGCTCCAAGGGGCTTTTCTTAGATCACAGCATTGTAAAAATATGGAACAGGAGGCTTGAAGACAAAATCACAATCATGGCAAGATTCTTCCTTCACTTATTTTGCCAGCACAATTAAGTAGTTAAGAAAAAACAAAAACAAAAACAACAACAACAAAAAAACTAGGACCTGAGATATTTTATAAAATTTTCCAGTAAATATTATTTGTAATCAATGATTTTATGTAAATGTTAGTATCACAGAACTATCTAACTGAAATTTTTCTCATCTCTTTAGCTCATTTCTTGGGGAACCTATTCTGGTTTTTATTTTTATTTTTTTTCTATATTTTTCTTGTTCCACTGCCACTCATGCCTTTGCTGTGTAAGGTGTCATAGCTTTCTGTTGTCAATATGCTCTCCAACCAAGGTCTGATTGAATCAATATCTCTTTGGACTTATACAGAAGAGAAAGAGTGCGGTATGTGATTTTCTTTTTTAAATGACAGTGGTTCAGCTTGCACAGAATGAATTTATTTTAACAATATTTTGGTCAAAAGGAACTGATATTTTCTTACTCTGAAAAATCAGTACTATTATCTAGCTCAGGACAGAATGAATCACACCTACCAATAATCTTAATATTGATTTAATCTCTGCAATTATAAAGTGTGGTATAGGTATCTAGCTCAGATGAGCATCTCTGAAGTTGACAACCCCATTCAGTGGCATGAATCCCTTACATTATGTCCAAAGATTTTGAGAAGCTGACAGTCTATGGGCAAATATTCAGTTGGGCTTTTTGGACTGACACCACTGGAGGATCTACATTTAACTATCACAAAGTCGAGTGTATATCTCAGAGATTTTTCATCTCAGGTTTGCCATGGACAAAGTAGAGCTTTTATGCCTAGAGACCAGTCACTCTGTTTTCCCGCACAGGAATTCTCCTGCTCTGCTTTTTTTCCTCACTCCCAGATGAAAGGCAGTGAGCATGAAGACCTATCCTCCTTCCACACGTTTGCTGCTGGTCACCCAAGAGACCATTCGCCCTTCTGTCCACACATCTGATAGTGATCTAAGCTCAGAGTGGTTACAATAACACGACATCCTCTAAACATACACATGTGCACATACATGCATGTTACAGAGGGCTTTGAAGTCCTCTAGGTTTGACACAGAGTGTGAGGCTGATTTCTGTTGTGTTTTAGTTTGGTTTTGCTGCTACTATTTTGTTTAAACATACCTTTTGTAGGGACTATGCTCTTTGCTGTTCCCGTGAGCAGGCAGAGTTATTTTTTTTACCCCTTCCCCAGCATCTTTTTTTCTCACTCTCCTGATAGGGAATTTGCACATGTTCAAAACAGAAATAAATGTTTAGCTTTTTTTTTTTTTTTTTCTTTCTTCCTTTTTCCCCTCTTTTCTTGGAGCTGCATGAAGGCAAGGCTGTAAGAATATGGCATGCTTTCCTACAGCAATCATGTGAAAGCCATTAGAGAGCTGCCCTTAACTTGTACCATATCCCCAGTCAGCCCCAATAAAAAAGACACAAGAAATATGTACATGCCACTATATTCTTATATGGAATCAATCTCTGTTTTGTTGTTAAAACAGTAAAGGAAATTTGGTGTTGAAAGAATGTGCTTTTTGAAAAAAAGGCCACTAGATAGCTCAGGGGGCTCACACCAACAGAGAGACATACCTACCTCTAGTTAAAAGTCTAGCTTTCTGGAAGTGCTACTCCTATTTTAAAGAGTACTTGGTCTTTTAGTAGCATGTGAAGATCTCAGTTAGCTCCAAGTTTGACTTTCTTAGGTGTTTTAAATAAATATTCTTTAAAAGCAGTCTCAGACCTGAAAACCTTGAAGTCTGGATGGAAAAGTTGCCTAAAGGAAGGCGTAAGCTGAGTTTCAAGGTCAGGTACTGAGGTACTCTGAAATTAAGAGTGTGAATATTTTCAGCTCACTTTGCCTACCTCGACACGATGTGTCAAATTTGTCTGCATAGTTTCCCCCTAAAATCACTGCAGAGGAATAAACACATACAAGAAGGGATTCATTTTCTCCCTCTTATTTGCCCCTCTCAGGACAGGAGATAACCTCTCTCTCTCATTGATTCCAAAGTCAAGCTGGGTGAGTGAAGTTTAAATAACTAAAATCTGGTGAAATAATTGCATGCTTATAGATGTCTCTGATGTTACATAACACATCCAAGAGAGCCAAAGTCTATTTCTATGCTTTTTGAAATTCTTCTTAATACCATAATCATGACACCATTAGTAAAAGCTGAGATGGTCTGTAAACACTTAGTATCTCTGGAAATCTTCAAGTTAACATAGAAAACCCTTCTCTCTCTGTCTGTCTCTTTCTCTCTCTCTCTCTCAATTCCTAAAAACAATCTGTAGAATTGATTTAAGAATTTCATACTTTTTGATTTAGGATTTAATCTATTTGTATAATTTGTATCTTTTCAGAATATATTTTCTTGAAAACTTCCAGTGCTTCCACAGAACCACAGTGGTCTGCCCCAAGATTTATTTTTTCTTGAAAGTTTTTTCCTTTAGGGAATGTCTTTCTGATAGTTCAGTGGTGGTGTAGAAACTGACCTTCTTGAATCTCAGGGTATTTTTGACTCACTGGTGGCTGTTCACATCACCTGAAAGAACACCACAAAAATTACAGATGGCAACAAATGACTAACCAAATGAGGCACTTCTGTGAAAGGACCAATGTAACTCCCATCACCACTGGGCAGGGAAGGAGGAGTCACAAGATACCTAAGAACTTCAAGTTGTTGTTTGGCTATATTATAAGCATTTTAGGAAAAATATCACAGACATGCATCACCTGATACATTAGATCATGTGGAAAGGTGAGTTGGACACTCGCCGTGACATTTAGGTTTGGAGAAGGGAGGATGCTGACTGGCTATGAGCAGAGTACTCTTAGTAACCATTTCAATTCCTTTCTCCCCATCCAAGAAAATGTGGTTATCCAAAATAGGTAAAGTAAAGGAAAGTTGCAATAATGTATGGGACCATAACATATATATATATATATGTATGTATATATATGTATATATGTATATATACACACTTTTTTTTTTTTTTCCCTTTTCTAACCTGACTGGCTAAAAGGTTTCTTAAGAGTTGTTAATCACATCTCTCTGGTTAACTTCATCTCTGAATTAAGGGGATAGAAATTCCCATCTGGATCTAAGAAAATGTTCAGCAGGAAACTTAGTTTTAAAGGGACCCATTCTTTTGTTTTCATGGTTGTACATAAACTGTCATTTTCCAGGAACATTACTAATGTAACTGTCATGTTGATTGAAGTTTGCTGAAAACACTGAATAGAATGGTCTGTGGTGGTCATTAAATAGCTCAATTCTTGTATAATTTACATTTGGTTTTACATTTAAATATATCTGTAAATTCCTGTTGGTCAGAATGAGAAAAGTACACAAAATCCTTTCCTGAAGAAACCTACTTTGGTCTGGAACTCCCTTTTTCAGGGTAAACAACTATGTTTGCCAGTCTGACTCTCCTAATTAGTCTGTTTCAGCTGTAAACAATTTCAGCAATATGATGTAGAGGAAACTAAATTTGCAAAGCATAAAGTGACTTGTGGGCTAAAACTGAGAGACATTGCCTTCAGATTAGGGGCCTTGGAGAATGATGCTCCTAGTTTATGATGGAATGAAATATTTTCATTTTCATGTTTAGATACTGTAGTAATGAAGAACAAAGAAAAGTAGACAGCTTAATTTGTATGAAAACACATTTTTATATGAGAACATATTTTTTTTATAAGTAAAATGGACTCCAGGTTTTATCTAGAAGGTATCAGAAATAAGAAGTAAGAAGAGCTTTTTAAGTCCACATTAGTAATAAAGAATAACCAAGAAAAAAATCTGCCTCTTTCTATTTGGGCTGGGTGATTTAGTGACAGAAGAAAAAGATAAGGCTGAGATACTCCACACCTTTGCCTAATCATTCTAACAGGTCTCCCAGGTGTCTGTGTCTTGGTGGAATTCAGTGAAGAAAACTATCATCAGTGGATCAAAGTCAAGACAGGGATTACTTGAAGGAAGTTGACCTATGCAAGTCCATGGGCTGCATTAAAGGGTGCTGAAAGAACTAATGTCCTTTCAAGTGTCTTAACATCTCTGAAAGGTCCCCTTGAAGATGAGGTCCTTGACACCTGGGGAAAGGGAAATGTTTTCCCCTTTATTCAACGTATAATGTTTTCCGCTTTTTCAACCTGTACCAAAATGAAGACCCGGGAAACTCTAGGCCAATCAGTCTCACTTTGGTCCAAGGAAAAATCATATAGCAAGTCCTCTTGGAAGATTTCAGGTCATGTAGAGGAGATGGAGGTTAGGAACAGTCAACATGAATTTGCCAGAGATAAATCATGACTACTTCATTGCCTTCTAAGATAAATGACAGGATTTCTGGATAAGGTGAGAAAAAGGGATGCCATTTATTTCAGCTTTAGCAAATATTTCAATATGGTATCCCATAAGAAAGAAGCTGGATCCAGGCTCTTCACAGTGATGCATTACAGGAGTCTGAGAGGCAACAGGATAAGTTGTATGAAGAGCTATTTGGACTGGAGCAACTATTACAGATAAGGAGAAACTTAATCCCAGTGACAACAATCAATCATTGGATTAGATTGCCCAGATAGGTTGTTCAGTGTCTGTCTTTGGAGGTTTCCAAGACCTGACTGGAGAAAGCCCTGAACAACTTGGTCTTGACTGCATTGCAGTTGAGAAGGAGGTTGGAAGAGAGATGTCATGAGGTCCCTTCCAAACTGCACTATTCTGTTACATTACATGGGTTCATGGTTTGGAATTACTCTGGGGTCAAGTTTAGATGGAAAATGGTGGTCTAATAAATCAAGCAAAGAAATCATGAAGGAAGAAAATAAGGAAAAAAAAATCTGTAGTGAACAACAACAAAAAAATGAACTTTGGTTTTTTTTTTTTTTTTAACCTCTGGCTAATTCTAGTTGTAGACAAAATAACAAGCTTGCAATTATTACTAGTTTGTATTTTCATTATGAACTTAGTAATTCCCTCAGAAACGCAAGTCCTGTTGTTCTTGGTTCTGTACAATTGTAAATTTTGTGTTCAATAGATCTTGGTTTGTAATTCTGCAACAAAAAAGGATTAGACAGAGGAAACAGATAATTTTCCCAAGGCTATGCTGTCAAGAAATATTAAAGATAGTATCCCGAATGGGTTTGTACCACACAGTTTACCAAAAACCAACCAACCAACCAAGCAAACAAACAAAAACAACAACAACAAAAACAACACTGTGGTTGAATGGGTTTACAGCATTAACTAGGTGGCTCCTCATACATACCTAAGGAAGTGGTACCCTTTAGCTTCAAGGTTACTGGAAACCTATTAAAATATTAGAGTTGCCTTAGGAAATCAGAAGGATGGAGTTAAATAACCTTTTGCAGATAACATACAAGAGTTTAGTCTCCTAATTTATTTTGTTACACAGAGCTGTTTTTGATTGTTCTGTGAACACTGTGGAAGCAGATGTTTCTTGCTCTAGTAATGGCCACTGCTCTTTGATCCTGGAAGAAACCAGAAACCACAGACGGGATGAAAAACACTAAGTGTTCTGGTTAAGATTTGGGACCAGGAAAGGTAGGCTTTCTATGCATACCTATTCTCTTAGCACATGAATTATGGGGCCTAGGCCTAGGACCCTCAGTCTGAATATCCAGCATGCTGGGCAGCTCCTTTAGGAAGAAATAGAGTCCTTTTTCTTGTGCATGTGATATAGATTCACACAGGGGTATATAATACTAATAAGAGTCATATTCAGCCCCATAGAATCTTAGTGTTTGTACGTAATATTGCAAATGTAAGCACAGAGCAAGATTATTTTGGTTTATGACTGACTCTCAGTAAAAGAAAATATCTTTGCACTAGACATACAAGGAGCATATCTCAACAAGAAAATGAGAATTCTTGTTCACTTGTTAACTATTGTCTAGCCATACCCTCAGAACAGGCTCTTGTTGCCTCTGGCAGCATCAATGTGTATCATTCTGTTCAGTTCCTAATCCATTGCAATCCAAACAATCTCAAATAATTTACATGATATGGATCCTTGTGAATGATGGGGGTCTGAAAGGACTCATACCTTCAGTTTAGCTTGCTAAAACTAGGGTCAGGAGGTGGTGGTTGCCTTTCAAAGAGGTAGCCGATACAACTGGTGACATCTGCTCCTGGGGCAGATGGATCAGGACAACGTGTGAACAAGTCCCAGTCTTTTGGTCTGACTGAGGTGTCTAGGACCACCAGCAGTTTACTGCAAGAGCAAAATTTACTGATGTGCAGTGGAGTGAAAGAAGTTACTTGCAGAGTCTGAAATAGGTCTTCAGCTAGACTGCAAATCATAATCTAGGTTGGTGCTACAATTTTGCTGAGTTTCACCCTGCATGATCTCACTGTATAAACTGTGATTTATCTTCCCAAATTCATAGCTCCTTTGCTGTCACATCATATTGCAAACATATCTAATTAGTTCACTGCTGTTATTCAATTTCAAGATTTCTTTTTGGCATCACAGAAGTATATTTTGGACAGGAGCTGAGTGACATTTTTGATGAGCAATAAATATGTTAAAGTTCAGCATCTGAGATGTGTGGGAGGTAACAAAATATGTTTGAAAAATTCATTTCAAATTTGGCAAAATGTTTCAGCCAAGAAAAAAAGGGAGACATTTCAAAGCTGTTCACTTTCAGATTTTCAGAAGAAAACTTTTAGATTTTCCATAATGCCTGACATCCAGTCTATATAAAGTGTTTAATCTTAAATGGGTAAAAATAATTAAACCAAAAATGTCTATGCAAACCCCAAACAAATCCAAGTGTTCAGTTTTTATCTTCCCAGTTGAAAACCTGTAATAATTGTACCTTGATTACACCAAAATTACTTGTTTCTCCTTCTAACTTTTTGCATGACATGTTTTGTTTCACTTCATATATTTGCTTGTCTTCAAGGACAAGTGGTCTAAAAATGTATTTTTTTCTTCTTCTTTTCATTTTTTTCAGCTTCAGCTCTGTGGTGTATTAGTCTCATGCCTTTTTCTTCCCTGATTCTTTGCAACAAAGCTGTGTTATCATGGGGATCCCTGGGGAGCACAGAACTCTCCCGAAAGGAATATGGTGTCACTTCCAGAGGTGGCTCATTGGACCCTCTCTACTCACTGCAGCCTTCTCAGGCCTTTTGGGGCTCATTTGTTTTCTATATTGCTTTGGTCAGTTTTTAAAAGTCAACCATGTTTAGAGTTAGGATGCTGCTAAAAGAAATGGCTGGGAAAATCAAACAGCCCACAACCGCCTCTCTCTCCTATTCCTCCCACTGCACATCCCCTTTTCTTTCTCAGTCATACATTCTTCTTTCCTCTTTTTCATTGGCTCTGGCATTTATCTGATCCCTCTGCAAGCTAATACATTTCATGTATACATTTGAAAACAATCCTTCTTTTTTACCCTTGCTAAGTCAGATTTTGGTCAGTTCAGTAAGCTTAATCTACTTTCTAAGGGGTTAAATCAGCATCAAAGATAGCATAAAGGAGAGATGAATCCAAATGATCAGAGTGACAAAAGAGTAAGAGAAATCAGAAAGAAAGGAATAACAGAAAGGGCTTGATAATAGTGAGCTGTTAGACAATCTCTGTAGGAGTGTCTAACATTCTGTAACATTATTAGGGTTCAGAGTTAACATTTCATTAATAACTCTATATTTATCATCTCAGAAATGAACAACTACCCTAAGGGTGTTGTGTTTCCAGCCTTAAATTATGCAACTGTATCTCCATCCCACTCTACTATGGATTTTCTGTTGGAGCAGAAAATGTATGAGGCTAGTGTTCTACTTGATGATTTGAGGAACATACTAGGGAAGAGATAAAATTGTACATATTTCTAAAATATTTCTTAAAGTAGCATTATTCTTTGTGAAAATGTGCAGTGCCCCTTAGTGTCGCTACAAGAAGGCAGAAAGTGTTCATTGGCATGTCTTCATGCATGACTAATTCTACCAGACAGAATTCATCCAGATAATGATAAAACCATCTGTATCACCCTGTCTTGTTGCTCTTGCATCAACACTGGTTAGAAGAATGAGTCATAGGACTTAGGATCCACAGGCCAGATCTTGTCTGTTCTGTGGCATCATCTTTATTGCTATTAATGTCTGATGTGCCCCTGTATGTGCTAAGCTCCAGGTTGATCAAGGAACATATAGTTCCTGTATTTCCTTGTAATATTATCTAACAGTTTAGACACTGTGAAGTCATTTTGCATTTCTTGCAGATCACAGGCTGCTGAAGGAAAGAGTTATATTTTAAAAGAAGAGCGAGGGAATTCATGACGTGAGGTCCTGAGTTTGCAGTTTAGAAGGGGACTGATTTCCAGGGCTGATTTCCAAGACTCCTACAGCATGTTCCCACAACCTGTTGTGCATTGCCAACTCTCCTCTCTATCTGTTGCATCTGTACCATTACCATTTAAAAATAATGTCATAACTTAGTGAAACTTTTCAGTTCTATGCTCTATGTGTCGTAAAAAGCTGGTTGTCCTATTTTGATTTTGTTGCTGTGAGGGCAGAAGGTCTGTACTACATCATGCATTCTCATGCCAAAAAGAAAGCCAATGTCTCTAATTTGGCTTAGTGTTTTGGCCTCTGTCTGCCTGCTAATTGATGTATCAGAGCTGTGACATCCTGACACCATGATATCTCACAAACTGGGAAACCAAGAAGTTGAGCGGTTCACTCCAGCCTGCAGAGAGCCTCTCTGAACAGAACATGGTTTCACATAAACCTTAGTGCTGGGGCTGCGGTAATGTTCAGAAACTCCCCTTGCAATGGGGAGGGAGACGTAAAGGTAGCCAAAGAGAACAGTCACAGGAGAAGGAGTGCCATGTGTGTAGACTGAGAAGGCATATGGATTACTGTGGGTCTGCAGCACCCTGGTGACTGTGGTAGGTGCCAGCATGCAGCCTTTGCTCACCCCACAGTTCTCCTGAGGTAAGCAGCACAGTGGGTTTACTTAGGAGAAAGACTGCACAAGGGAGCTTAGTCCAGAGCATCTGATCTGGTGTAAATCCACTTTTAGGATTACATCATGGTGCCTCCTCAGGAGAGCCGTGCTCATAGTCATTATGGGCAAAGCAACAAGCAACGAGGAAGGACTGAACCATCTTGTTGAGGGTTGTAGACCAAACCTATCATCCCAGTATTTATGCAATTCATAAAACAGAGCTAAAGAGCTCAGACCTTGCCTGTTAAAATAATAATCACACTAATCTCAATGGGATGGTACAGTCAGGTTGCTGTATTGGGATGGTGGCTTCTGGTAGATTGCAATCCCTGCTAGAGTGGTGCCTTTGAGAGAAACTAGAAGACCTGGCACGTGCAACTGAAAAAGAAGGCTACAATATAAGGGTCAGATGTGTTACAGAAAGGTCAGTGAGGATCTCCCAGCTCATTTCCTCCTTCTCCTGCACACACACAAATCTTCTGCTTACCCTTTTTCCCAGTTTTTTTAGTGTAGAAAAGATTAGTGCTGCTTGAGCCAACCAGTGAACGAGATAATGAACTCTCCAGATATTGTCCAGAATATCTAATATCTCACACTGCCATTACTTGACATGGTACAATAAGGAAGATGTGTGTCTAAGGAAGGGGAAGGCAGGAGAAAGCTGCTGTGATACGAGGAGGCTGTTATGAGGGGCAGGATAAAGGGCAAAAAGAGAGAACACTAGGAAAGTACTTGTCATTGAGACACACTGCACACTTGAGCCACTCGTGCAGTTCTGGGACATAATTAGTTGAGTTACAAGACTGTTCCCACCTACAAACACACACAACCTCAGTCCAGAGAATACTTCAGGAGAGAAACCACTAAGGAAAGATTTGGAATGAGAAAGGGAAGAAAAGGGGAAGGGGAGCTATAATTTTGCAGTTGGTGAGTGCCAATCCAGTACTCCCATGATCAGATTAGCCTTTTTTGAACAAAGTAACAGAGGAGACACTCAAATGCTCAGATATCACTGAAGTCTTCAACCTCCCCACAAGATGTGTTCTGGAAAGCCACGTAGACCTGTTCATCAGTAAAAGGCTCTGTTGAAGATTAGAACTAGAGGAAGCATTTCACAGAACCACAGGATCACGGAATGGCTGAGGCTGGAAGGAACATCTGGAGGTCACCTGCCATCCCCCATGCTCAATCCGGGACACTTATGACCGGTTGCCCAGGACCATGTCCAAATGGCTTTTGAGTATCTCTGAGAAAGGAAACTCCACAACCTCTCTGGGCAACCCGTGCCAGTTCTCATTCACTTGCACAGTGCAGAAGTGTTTCCAAAGTTCAGATGGAATCTCTTCTATTTCTGTTTTTGCACATTGCCTCTTGTCCTGTCTCTGGGCACCACTAAAGGGAGCCTGGCTCCATCCTCTTTATGCTCTTCCTTCAGGTGTTTATAGACATGGATGAGATCCCCCTGAGCCTCCTCTTCTCCAGGTTGAACAGTCCCAGCTCTCTCAGCTACTTCTCATGTGTCAGATGCTCCAGGCCCTCCATCATCTTGTGGCCCTCCTTAGAGGAATGCAGTACTCTTCTGTTACAAGGACAAGGACCTAAATCTCCTTAACTGCTTCTGAACTCTGTTCTTAGGTCATGCTGTGTTTTTTTTTTTTTTGTGTGTGTGTTTTTTTTTTGTTAGTTTTGTTTTTTCTTGTTTGTTTGTTTTTTTTACTGCTCGCTAACAAAAAAAATCCCCCAAAAGATAGACAGTAACCCCCCAAAGAAATGCTGGACTCTAGACCTAGGGACATATGTGGAAGTAGATAGAGACAAGTGGTAAATCACAACCTTTTTCAGTACCTGTAATTCCTTCTCCACATGGGCAAGACACATGGGGACAGTGTGGCTATTTGGTGCTCTCTAGTGACCGCTCCATAAAGGTATTTACCACTCCTGTACTGCTGCTAATTGGTTGCATTTCAGCTGAAAACAAAGTGAAAAGTTCAATGCTTCTGACCAGCACAAGTGAAGCTGGTTAAGCAGGTTCTGGTATTTGTACAATAATCTTTATTTTAATTAATTTTCATTTTCTCTCCTGAAATCTCAGTTTTGGGCTGGTTTTGCAGAGCAAATAGATTGTCTTCAGACAGCCATCCTAGAGAGATCTTTCCTATTGCCTTATAAGAAAGCGTGACAATCCAACATGTTTTTGTTTACCAGTGTCACTCTCTTGCAGTTCAAAAGCAGCCAGGAGGATTTGTGTGAAATGTTCTAGCATGAGAAGATCATGATCAAACAAAGAATATTTGAGCCCAAGGGGCTGCTCATTAGAAATGTGATCAAAACCGCTCCAAAATCTGAAGGTGTTCTGCTGTGAGTGGTGGTGGTGAGTCAGCCCCCAAGAAGAGAGGTTCATAGTTTTGGGAAGTTTTAATAGTATGTGTCTATTGTGGTTGATGGAAATGCCAAGTTTGGAACATGACTAACAGGCATTGGAGCCAAAACAAGGATGGAGGATGGTTTTATTGAAAGAAGAGAATTGAAGACTAGAAGAAAACAATAAGTGCAATCAGGATTTCCAAGGGCCAAAGAATGGATGAGCTCGCCTTGTCTGTCTTCATTTATTCTCATCTATCTCCCTCAGCTTTTTAGTTCCGCGGTAATTTTATCCAAATTTGACAAATGGGTAGAGGTCAGAAAGACATGTTTCATAAGCATAGGCCAAGAATGTAGTCCTATGAGACATGAGAGAGGCCAAACAGGAGCAACACCATTATAAGTCTTAACCTTCAGGGAGGAATCTGTGCACAGAAGATCCAGGCAGCTGACACAAACATGCCAGAAAGGACTTGCTGTTTGTACCATTCATGGAACAATACCCAGAAAGCTCATTGTCTTCTCCTATCCAAAACCACAGTGAGTAAATTATCAACCTGCACAACCACCTTGACTTTTTTGTCTTGCTCTTTCTCCTCTCGGTTTATTTGAACACTGAGTAAACCATCAATCTTATCATAGGAAGGGTTATCCAGGAATGAGTAAAGTTCAAATGATATTGTCCTGGTGGAGCTGACCTTGACTCAAGGAAACTAATTCATCTTTGCCTATGTCTTAGAAAAAGTCTCTCCACCTGCCCACTGTTGTGAGCCCCATAGTAGAGAAAGCCTGACTGCCTACGTATATATTCATGTCCCAAGGTTTAGGTGAATTTTTGCAGCTCTGCTCTGAAAAACAAACAAACAAACAAAACACGCATTTTTTCTGTACCTGTAAAGAGATACAACAATTTCTTTTAATAGCAATCCACTGTCCAAATAGCTATTTTCATCCTAACATCAGAACCTTAATTTTCCAGATACACAAAACTCTGTCAAAACTGGTTCAAATTGGCTTATGAATTCAAAAAGAGGCCAAAACATAGGCACACTACGTGATTGCATAAGCTTCATTTCCTTAGGAAAGCAGACAAGAAACCTCTTCCCTGACATGCTTTCTGTGAAAACTGGAAGGGAGAGAAAAAGGAGAGACCCGCTTTCCAGTTCAGCCAGATGTTGATCCTTGTTCAAACTGGCACCTGCATTTAAGCCGAATCCAGTCTTTTTATTTACACTCCCCCCACCCTCCACGATTGTGGCCAGATGTTAATTGCTTTAATGTAAGGGAAGAAACAAAAAATCAGCGCTGAAGATCTGGCCTGAGCCTGCTGCTTGGAAGATTTATTGGAGATGCAGGCTTCAAATGTCTGAGCCTGGAAATATTCCTTCCTTTTTGGCCCCCTCCTTCTTTCCCATCACCCCCTCACCCTCAGGCTGCTTATGCTTGTGTGTGCATAAGAGCTTCTCACACATCTGTCTTTATTATTGATAGACATGCTGGCATCTGATAGCATTTAGATTTATTGCCGTGTGAGACATGGTCTTTTTAAAGTGCTAATATTTTACCATCTTTCATGCTGAAAGAATGCCAACTTCTAAGAGGCCCAGTAGCCTTCAGGATAAACCTCTGGCTACTCACCTCTGCAGCCTGAGACGGCAGCTCCTTGGAGACCATCCTTCTTGCCTGAGCTGCCAAGAAATGAAATCTGGGGTCTCTCAATCTTTAAGCATCAGCAATCTTGAGAGTGCACGGGAACTTTGCTGAGCATGTGTACTTTTTTTTTCTTTTTTTTTTCCTCTTTTTTTCCTCCTCCTCTCTCTCTCTTTTCCCTTGTGATCCGTCTGTTTACTTTAAATTTACAAGTTTAAAATGGGCTAGGATCTTCCTCCACCCAACTATTCCACCCTCCTCTTTTCCATGTTCACAGTGGCAAGTTACTGTTGCTGGCTTAGAGCTTTCTTTTCTCCCTGTATCACTGAAAAACAACAAAATATTCTAATAAAATTAGGAAAACACACATGACTCCAGACCAAACTTTCCATTGGTGTAAATCAGCACTGTACCATTGAAATCAGCATCTGTAAGGCACTTGGCCCTGTAACGAAGAGGCAAAATGAGCAGTTGCAACAAAAATGTTAACTTTTCAGCTGAAAGCATCAGTAAGTGAACATATTTGCTTGTAAGGTGCCAATTATGCTGGCATCAGGCAGGCAAAGCAAGAAGCAAGTTTTATTCACAAGCCGTCATGGAGTATAAACTCACTTATGATATAAAAATACAAATATGCCAGATAGCATGCATGTTGACAGCAATCTTTTTTTTTATTATTTTTTTTTATTTTTAATATACATATAAAAATACACACGCACGTATGCATATACACACATACAGGTTTTCTTGGGATCTCTGTTTCCTAGTTACAAGCCTGAACATCTACATCTGAAACAAACAGTAGATTAATCTCTTATTACTTGCCAAGCAAGTGCTGCCCAGTAGAATTGTATTATATATTACATTTTTTGAAAACATCAATCTGCAGAGAAAACAAGCTGTCAGTCTTAATGGACCCTGATCTGCTTTGTAGAGCCTTATGAAATAGGGCAGCATCAGAACCAGCAGAGTACCAAAGCTCTGGAAATTTTGGGGTGACATCGAACATTTCTGCATGCTCAGTTCTTCACCTCAGAAGGTCTCCAAATGAAGCCAAACCTCTCAGGTCTGTAGCTAGGGTTGGAAACCTCAGAAGATCAGGCTTCATCAGTTTCTTGCTTTTCTTATGCAGGGAATATAGAAGCTATCTGGACAAACTATTTTGATATTTTCTGCCTTCCACCTCACATCAGGAAGAGATGCTACCAGTTCTTTATGTAGAGATGGGGTCTCTGATAAGGTTTTTACTGTTGTTGAGAGACAGAATAGAAAATTCGTTAGTTTGAATTGGGGAAAGTCATTTTGGTCTTATGTCTGTATTTGTGTGGGTGGGTAAGTGCAGGGAAGGTGGTAATTTTAACTAGTTGCACAAATGATGCAATTGATAATGCAATATTTCATGTGTTCTGTAGACCTTTAAGCATTTCACACCTTCCTTGTGTCACCCTTCTTGAGATATGACACCATCTCTTAGCTTCTGGGGAGATAGTAGGGTGATTAATTTCTCACCTTCTGCCTGTATTTTGGCAGATCTTGTTGGTCCAGCAGAGCCACAATCATCTTTAGCCCTTATATTCTCATTATGATGAGGACTGTGCTTTATATGTAGCCTTGAAGATATCCACAGAAGGCATCAAAATGTTATTCAGACCCTGCCCAGACTTCTTTCTTGATCAAGCTGGAGCAGATGAATCTCTTCTCCCCTGTGAGTGACTGATCTTTCCTGTTGAGCAGAAAATTAACTGTATCTTCTGGACATTTGAAATAGGCACCATGATTTCAACTGGGTGCTGTGCAGGTATCCAAAGTCACTGCAGGGGGATGTTGGGGGATCAGAGAAAACCTGTATGTATGAATTTAAGTTTGAATGTACCCAGTTTCCTGGGAGCACCTTTTTTTGCTATCTTAACTTCCAAAGAGATTTTCCTTCCCTCCTTTCCTCTGTCATCTGTGTTTTCTCCATAGTCCTATACCGGCAAGGCTGGTTGTCGGTGACAAAAACTCAAGTGAGTGTATTAATCTCTGATGTTGAGAAAAAAAAAATAAAATTCTGCATTCAATGTAAAAAACTATTCAAATTCTTGCCATCCCAGAATGCTTCTGAGATCAATGCATCCTAATCATAAGGCTGTAGACTCCAATCCTGTGTGTCTTCTTCTGACCTTATGATTTTTGCATTCCCTTCTGTGTAGCAGCTACTGATGTTACTGTGTAGGAGCAATTCCGATATTTGGGATGTTCTCAAGGGCAGATGGAGGTATGGCTGGAACCACTGAAGGTGAGGAAGGAACATTAGATGATCTTTAAGGTTCCTTCTAATCCAAACTATTCCATGAATTGAAGCCAGGGACTTGTGTTTCTGGGGTGAGCATTCTGAGACTCCAGCCATCATGCTGAAGATGGGTGGCAGTGCTTGCACACCCTTTGTGACTGGTGTCATCCTGACTTTTGCAGTTATCTACTCCTCTCTGACTGTTCTGGTGCAATGGGTGGTCCTGCCAACACCCCAATGCGGTCCATCCAGACAAGAATGGGTAAGGCTTTGGCTTCTTCAAGCATCACTTTGGAAAGTGTTAAAATAATGGAAACCCACTTTATGAAACCCTTGGTGGATCCTGGTAGGGGACAAGGATCTGCAAGCTCAGTTCAGCCAATATGGTGCTTCATATAGTATCTCAAAACATCACTTATAAGCCTGAAGGAAGAGCAAGGATGTCTGTGTGACAAATCAACATCTCTGAAGCTGGGCAAGGGTTGAGTGGGTCTGTTGAGAAGCTCAGGTCTGGAACTGGTGGGAACTGGAGGCTCATGCCCTGTTTTAGTACACCAAAGGATTGCTGAGGATCTGAGGCTGCAGGACATAAGCAAACGTTCCTTAAGTGCAAAGGCAGAAAAATGTACACCCAGACGTAACCACATGGCCATTATGCTAGATGGGTCCATGTAATGATCCTTCCTGCTTACTTCACTCTCAGGAATCCAGGGTAATGAAGCCCAGACCCTGCTCTGAGGTTTCTGAGCTCTGTGGTCATCACTGATTTTCTCTGGATGCATGCAGGGCTCAGGGTGTAGAGTGCCAGAGCCTTTACCTCTTAATAAATCTGCTGATAAGAAAAACAACAAATACTCACCCAGCAAAAACTTTTACTACAGCATTTCAAATAGATGAATGGCAGAGACCGTGAATTAAATCCAGACAATATAAATGAAATTCTTAAGCTTGGGGGGGAAATGATAGAAGGTTTTCAGTCAGTCACAATTTTTGCTTTTTCAGCTTTTCTGACCCAGAATTTTGTCATGGAATTACTCTATTGCTTTAGGCTCCAAAACAAGGCAAACAATTATAGAGGAAAGGAAAGCTCAGCTGTCTTCCTGACCGGCACTCACTTCTGCTCAGTAAATACAGGCAATTCTGAGTTTGCAGCTTCAGCTGTGTGAGAAAGAGTGTCCCTGACTTAACCCATTGCTCTCTCTGGGTCTCATCCAAAGCACACGGAAATCAAAAAGTCCTTTCCTGCTGACTTCAACAGCCTTTGGAAAATACCTAGCATGTCCCCTTACTAAAAGTCATTGCACTTTAAGGGTTATAGGGCTGCTGTCAGGCTGCTCTTAATGCATAGAAAATCCTGCTATTTCACAGGCCCTGATGTTAATTACATCAGCTGTAATTGTTCAGAGCCAGAGCCTCCTCACCGCATCTTTACTGTGTCAATAAACACAGGTTTCAGCAGTGGCTTAGAGGAGAAGGGGGTGACCAGGGAGGGTCTGCATGGCCCTGGGTAGATGCAGAAGACAAGGAGCAAGGCCAGAAGTTTTCAGCGATGCTGGCTGGTGGCAGTGGTCCGACATTTATTTTTATCTGGGTCCTGGGTGGAGGTAAGAATTAAGAAAGACCAGGCTATCACTGCTCTTGTAATAACAACAATAGAGACCTATGCTAAAAAGAGATGGGAATGGGTGTTAAATTCAGTTAAATTCACCCTCTCTTTCCCTTCAACATAGGCAAAGGAGGCAGTCAATCACCCTTTAGATGCTGATCCTTTCCTTGTGCCTTCAGCTGTTTCTTTATTCACTGAATGCTCTGAGAGTCCCTTGAGGGCTGGCCTTTAATTTGCAGTTCTGTGTGGTCTGGACAGGATTGGATGAGAGACCTCAGTAACCCATGGTTCAAGTCTTGCCCTTACACATGGACTTTGTGTCAGCATATTTTTCTGCTCTTCATCAGCTACAGTTCTTAGTTCAAACCGTCTGTTAGATCTGCCTTAAGTTGTTTTACATTGACCTAGAGAACTGAGGAGATCCCTAAATGGCAGTACTATCCAGAAGGAAGGTGGTGGTGGGATGAGTTGATGGCAGAAGCTGATCCTTTTTATATGTATTTTGAAATATTTCAATTTTGAATTAATTCTAATTTGAAATATCAAATGGAAATTTTTATATATTTTTTTCTAATTTTCAGTAATGCAAAACATTTCTACCAGCTTTTGGAGTTAAGTGCAAAGCCTGAGAAATACTTGGAATGCTGCTTGGCTGGTATTCCTGCATCCTTAGGATTGCAAAACACTGTTTCACTTCCTAATTGGTTGTTTTAAAGAGCTGATCCACAAGTTTTTTTTGTTGTTGTTGTTTTTGGTTTTTGCTTTTTTCATCTTTTCACATGGGTACAAGCCAACTTCTAGGAAATAAAAAGGCTTTCTACAGACTTGTATAAAGGATTCTGGAACGTGCCCTTCCATACTTTATATCTTTTTAGATTTCAACAAATATTTTTACTTCTGTGTTTGGAGACGTTGTTTAGTGAATAAGGAGACTGTTTCTGGAATATGTTGGTTAGGCACCTGGCAAGCTTTCTTGCATGGCAATTCTGAGGAGCCACCTAAGATGTAAAGCTTTTGTGGAGACAAAAACCTAATTTATGAATGATTATTAATAAAAAATCTAACAAAAGTTAGATGACGTCTCCAGATCTCATGAGACTATGACACTGAGTTGGAGATCTCATGAGAACAAGCTTTCTGATGGCATTTCCTAGACCTCATACTTCTGTTCAGGCTTGAAATTCCCTTGCTTCTTACTATCTTGGCAATTCTGCTTCCTATCCAGAAAGAAAAAATATATATTGATTTGTTATGATTATATTTTTTAAAAAGCAGAATTTTCAGAATCTGAAGAACGTTCCTCTGAGATTGGATGAGGTTTCCTTTAAGGAGTCAACTCACTTCAGCTATGGCTAAGATGGCCAGCTGTATGGATTTTGTACAGTAAGAATAGGATGATAATTCTGAGCTAAAGTTGTAAATGTCAAGAATGGCCAGAATTTGGATTACAGTGAGACCACAAGGTAGGACCACATACTAATTTTCCTACTTCATCACCTAGGAAAAGCAGACAGACAGCTTGAAGAAATCATTCCTTGTGTGAGGTTAGTTACAGGATGCAGCAGATATTTTAGTCTCTTTAAGTCAATAGAGTAATTTGTCTTAGAGAGATATTTGACTCCTATTCCTTTCTTGTCTAGTGCATTGGACACACAGGGACAAGAGGTTTGTCATCCTGGGGAAGAAAAAATTATCAGCTGGATTTGAACTGTGTTGAAAACAATCTGGGTGGAGATAATAGAGTAACACATTTTGGGGGGAAGCAATGTAGATCCATGCCCTCTGTTCTTCCAATGGCACTATATAATTTGGTAACTCCATCAGAGCCAAACATATTGTCAGAGTCATTTGCTGCCAGCAGCTATGTAGAAACAGCTTTGCTGACAGCTCCTGTAAGTTTAAGCCAACTTCAGTGACTGTGGATGGCACACAAATGGGATAAAAACACACAACTTACAAGGCACAGGTTTATAAAGTCAAGTAGGGATCTGAACTGCGCTGAAAATAGTAAGTACTAGGTGTAACTAGTAGTACAGGTGGGATGAATCTCACCTAACTTTAGATATCTGAAAGACCTTACTGTATAAACCAGTAATCACAGACAGTGTTTATATTTTATGAGCAAAAATACGCTTGAAAAAGACAATTCACATTTAATGTTGACACCTCTCTTGGAATGCAATGAATTATTGTATTGAGCTTTCCAGTAATTAGAGAGGACCATCTAAGGTGTTGCCTTGGTTTTAAGATCTAACTTTAAACTTAGATGAGATCAGTTCTTCTCTAAACCTCGAATTTTTTATTTTTTTTATTTTTTGGAACAGGCATCATAATTCACACATCGTATAATTACTATCTCATTATGATCTGAGACCTACTTTCCCCAAAAATTTATTGACAGTTATTGTTCTAGACTCCATAGACAATAATAGATATAATAATACGCTAAGGGAAAATGCTATCTCGAAGCGTTTCCAAGGGTTTCATTTTTTTTGTGTTGCCTGGTGAGTAGTACATTTGTCCCAGTTGGAGACAGAATGGTGGAAGGGATGGGCTCTTTTCTTTTTCCAAGACAGCACTCCTTTTGCCTCTTCAGTAAGAGCACATTGGCTCTGATCCTAGTGACGCGAGTGAATTATCACCCGTCAGGAAACATGTATCTGAACTCCAATCAAAGTTCCCTCAAAAAAAAGATTAGACTCAGCAGCATGAGGCTGAGGAGGGTGGAGCAGGACGGTGAGCTGTCAAGCCATCTGAAGCAGGCCTCATCCTGCTTCAAGACAGCTCGGAGAAACCATGAACCCCTCTAAATTGTAACTTTGCTCTGAGTCTGGGATCCTGACCATGCTCCTAAACACAGACCTGCCACTTAATAACATGTAACTACCATGCTGACTTGAATGGCATGTTTACGAGAGCAAACCCAGCAAGTACAGGAAACAATAAAACCTTGTGCCAGCATTGTATTCTGGCTCTAACTCTGTAAATGACCACAGTGCCTGACAACATCAACCTTGGCTGCATTTTAATGATCCAGCATGTATTGTTCTGCAAACTATAAATTTCTCCCTCTGTTTAAAAAGAAAAAAAAATAATAAAAAAATGTACCTATATTTTCTTCCTGTTTCCCTCCCCCTTACTGTTTTCTTCTCCCTCACTTCTTCTCTCATCAGATTCCCACAATTGCAAAGCCAAGTCCAACAGCTGTTGTGGCTAACACTGCTAAAAGTCCTGTGGTTAAGGGGCTGGACTGGGAGTGACTGGACTTGTTCAAGTTCCAGCTATGCTACAGGTTTCCTGGGTAACCTCGAGCAAGACATCTAACCTGTCTTTGTGACTATAAGAATATTTCAAGTCTTCAAAAAGCCAAGGAGATGTAGTCCTGAGTTAGCCTGAGATTTAGGAAGACAACTGTGTTTTTACTAGAATATCACTTTGAGTTTATTTCTGTAATGTGTCACTCACAACCGACTTTCAGGATCATGGTGTTTTTTTGTTCTTACAGATTAAGCCCTTTGGCCACTGTTTCCTTTTGAAAATCATACATATTTCGAGCTTTAAATGTGCTGTTAAGTTTGTAACCCAGTCATGAAGAGAAAAGGAGAATGCAAATTTAGGAAAGAAATTCCACATATGAATGAGGAGATGTGCTTGTTTCCAACTGTCCTTATCCATCTGCCATTAACTCTCTCTAATAATGTTTGATTACTGCAGATATTAAGGACTGTTCCATTGTGCTGCATGCTGTACAAAACAGAGTAAAGCAAAGCCTCTACTGCAAAACTTTTCAGAAGGAAAACCAAGCACGGGATTGGATCTTCTCATTCAGAACCTAGTTACAACCAAAATACAATATTACTTGTTTGCACCAGGTGAGGAGCTGGCCCAAAGTTCTATAGAGAACCACTGGAAGCCAAAATAGCCACCAAACTCCCCCGCAAAAATCCACAGTTTAACAGTTACTTATTTAATCTGACCACAACTTTTCACATGGTGTGAGATTTCTCACACTACTCTTTTAGGTGCTTATGTGGGACCTGGATGGTGCAGCCATAATGCATGGATGGGATTTTCTTTGCAGATTGAGATGCCAAGATGTGTATGTGTACTTGTCTGTGCTTCCACATGAGAAGAGGTCCAAGAGCTATTAGAGACTGTCCCAAGGAGGTCAACAAAGATGGTGAAGGGTCTAGAGGGGAAGGCATATGAGGAGCAGCTGGTTTGTTCAGCCCAGAGCAGAGCAGGCCGAGGGGAGGCATCATGGCGGCCTGTAGCTTCCTCAGGAGGGGAGCAGAGGGGTAGGCGCTGAGCTCTGCTCTCTGAGGACAGCAACAGGACCCTAGGGAATGTCATGGAGCTGGGACAGGGGAGGGTCAGGCTGGGTGTTAGGGAAAGGTTCTGCACCCAGAGGGTGGTCGGGCACTGGGACAGGCTGCCCAGGGAGGTGGGCAAGGCCCCGAGTTGCCAGAGCTCAAGAATCATTTGGACAACACTCTCAGACAGACATAGGGTCTGTTTTTTGGGTAGTCCTCTGTGGAGCCAGGATCTGGACTCAGTTATCCTTGTGGGTTCCATGCAACTCTGATATTCTGTGATTCTGTGAACCTGTGATGATTGGTGACTTGGTGAGGTCTAGTTGGTAGAACTTTAAAAGCCTGCAGCAGGGCAAGATTACCCCTCTCGGTAATTTGCTAGCCATGGGGGTCATTTTACTCAACATTTAGTATAATTTGAGACACAGCAAGATATTTGACATCCACTGGAGGATGGCAAATATGACGTGAGATTGAGAGGACACCTGTCTGCAGTGCAACATGGCAAGATGTCCTCAGCCACCTCAAATGGCAGCAGACATCCTAGTCTGAGAAACTGAGTCACAACCTTAAATTTATAATAAATGGAACAAGGCTGTCCTCTGATTAAGGCCATCATAAATTTAGGAGAAAAATATGCATGAAACCAAAAATATAAAGTGTTAACTCATTTCTTTACAAGAAAGTTTTTAGATACTTTTTTCTGGCCTTAAAAATAAATTTATACCAAGTGTGAATTTCAGAGAAGATGCCAACTAAGTGCTTCACATGGCAAAGTTTATTTTGTTTATGCTGTTATTTTTGCAAAGAAAAAAAAGTATAAATACATATAGTGACCAAAAATAATGGGAAATTGTATGAAAACAGACCACAGATTCTCAAGAGACAGCTTACAATTATATGGGACATGACAGAATTTAAAAACAACACACAGAGCATGTAGAATAAACAAGAAAAAACTGTCCCTCAGGTCTTACAGATTCTGAGGGGCTGTAAATACAAGATAATGATATTTAGGTAAGAGAAGGAGGCAACACATAGGCTCCCACTGCTATTAATTTTCAGGCTCGGTATTTTGTGACTGGCATAACATTGTATTTGGATACTTGTACAGAATAAAATTCAATGGACAGCAGAAACACTGTATACCATACAGATGTTCTTAGTGTGAAAAGCGAATTTCAGTGATCTCTAAAGAGCAACATTTTGCCCTTGTTTCTAAAATACTAAAAAGCACATACATAGTAGGGAATAAAATGTCTTTGGGGAAGTATAAGGTCCTATTGTTCTTGATGCAGCAGGGAAAAAAATCCATTTGGAAACCACACCAAGGAAATCCATACCTGTTAGTATCAGTTTTTCTTAAGTTACGGTGTAGAAAGTCTGGGCTGCACATTAAAAAAATCCTGGTTACGTAGGGGTAAATAATTGCCATGGTTGTACTTTACTGCCCTCGACAATTTTAGGGGCGTTATATTCTCCTTCCCTTACCACCAGAATAGCTGGGTCTAATTTTTGCCTTAACCTTGATTCCAATCATACACTAAGCTTGCTGCACTGCTGTTGCGAAATATCTCAAGACTTTCTTTTTTAGTTTATAGATGAAACATGCCTTCGATTTGAACACAACGTTCATAGTAGGGAAGGAACAAAGACAAAACTTTGGATGAGTAAAATTAATGTTATGAATGGGACCTCATGAAAGTCACAAGGTTGCCCAGAGCTGCGTGAGTGCAAACCCTAATGCAGAGAAAGCGGGTTGGGAAGTACTGAGTTGCAGTATAGCCTAAATCCTTCCGTCTGTCATGGGGTAGGCGCAATATACACTCAGCAGAAGTTCGTGAGTCCTCCAGAGAGCAGAATGTACGCAAAAATGTACAAGGAGACCCAAGTCAGAAGCTGGAATTGTTAACATTACTCAATCAGATGGAGATATTTAAAACTGAATAACAGAATCCGTACAGCCTGAGGTAAAGAAAACCTTCTGCAAACAGTGGTTATAGGAGAACTTTGTCTTCTGCATATCCACAGATTTTAGACATGTTGGAATTAACACCTCCTCTCTCCAATGGGTTGGATATACAGATTGCACTCAAGAATGAAATTCAGCATTCAGGCTCTGAAATCAGATGTGTTGACAGGAGTTGTGACTATGTTGGAGGACAGGATAAAATTCAATAGGATCTTGAAAAACTGGAGAAACCCAGGGGGGAAACTTGGATGCAATTCAATGACAAATGGAGTTCTACACTGTTCAGAAGATTTTTATTGCATATAAATTTAGGCATTTGAAAATTAGGTGTCTGGTTTAGCAGTCAGCTAGGACTCTTTGGACAGGGGGTAGACACTTTCATAGGATGATATATCCCACATATTTTTGCATTGCAGGTAATTCTGGAGATTCTGATTTTTTTTTTTTTTTTTCAATTATCCGTTGAACCAATATAGCTGATCAGCTTAAACTAGAAACTTTCTGATGGCTAAGATTAGATGGAAGATTTTTAAGCAGGGATAAATAACTACACAGGTAGAGATGTAGAATGAGAGGTTAGCTAGAAGTTCTTCAAAGATGTATCTGAGCGGACCATAAGTTGCTTATTTGTCAGCTATGATGCACTACTACAAAATCATCTTGATGAGTAACCTACTTTTGTAAAGCCTCGTCTGGAGAAAAGTATTCAAATTTAGATACTGTACTACAAATTTAGATATTGCACTAAGAAGACCAGTGCCCTGGTCTTCTTAGCTCGCTAACATAGCCTAATGAGTCCTGACCACCAAAATAGAGGCTGTAGCAGAGAGTGAAAAGCTGGGTCAATGATTCTGTTTTTAGCCTAGTAGGTCAGGTCAAACTGACACTTAAAGGTGGGCCAGAATGGAGAAACAGCTCAAAGGAAAGCATAACTCAGCAGCAGTCTTTTTAGGTTTGCCTCAAAAGAATGAAGTCTAAGTTCCAGGAGTTTTCCCATGGGCTTTTTACACCTCTTTTATGAATTATTCAAATGGAATAAGACAATTCTTAAATCTTGACCAACACCATTGGACATTCACGGACTTCCTTCTCTCTAGCACAAGAAAAAAATGAAGAAAACAAAATCCCCACCCCCCCAAAAAAAACAAAGAAAATGAAATGGTCTCAAGAGGAGGGGATAACAAATTCTTCCAACACTGACTTCCCTAGCACATTTCTGTTGGTACTAAGGGCTTGGAATTGAATCATGTCCCCACACAGAAGAAACTGCATTCACATTCCCTTACCTTTGGTAATGTGTTACGAGCTGAGTTTTAGACATCTTTTCCTCTCACCATATCTGAAGCAAAGATCCATAGCTGTGTTTACCAAGCATAGTAAGATGTTTCCTAGTAGCTCCGAGCATGACACCAAAGGTTGGTCAATTTAGATCTGTAGATATTATGAAAAGTTACAGACACTTAAATGTCATGTATTGTAAAGCTCAGTGTTGTGGAGGCTAAATTCTCAGTTGGTCTGGACTAAATTGCTATGTCCCCATCCCCAAAGAGATATGTAGAGAAACATAGACTTAAATATGAAGTTTCCTAATGCATTGCCCAAATGACTGGACCAGCTGAACCATTTGGGTAAAAAAAAAAAAATAATAACCCATCATAACAAGGGGCTAATTTTATGGCTAAAACATTGGTGCAGGACTCAGAAAGAATACATGACACTTCCTTCTTTGCCACAGACTTCTTGCATGATCCTTGATTAACTTCCTTGCTCTGCTTCTTCTTTTGTTAAATTTGTTAAAATTTGTTTTCTTCCACCTTTAAAATACCTTTTCATGCTGAAAGAGGAATTTATCTTCTTTTGCTTAAGCTGCCTACAGTTTAGTTTTCTATCCAAGCAAACTGTCTAATCTACTTCTTCTATTTGCAATAGAAACAGATTATTTGCATCCTAAACTAGACATAAGGCTTGTGATTCAGCTGCTTAAAAATATTACAATTTTAGATGCTATCAGACATCTCACCTTCTTCCAGCTGCCACTGCAGAAGGGTGTGGAGTCCATGAAATCAAGTCCATGAAATTCTCTGAGACAACTGGAGCATCTCAGATAGATCTAGGTACAGATTGATGGGCATCTGAAATGAGTCAGTGCAGTGGATGAAATGAAATGTCCTCCAAAGGGCTACTTGTTCTTGGACTGCTGAAGGAAGCCTGAAATATTATATAAAGATGGGAACCTAATTTGTGTATGTCCTGAAGAAGAGATGGCTCCTCTTGTAAAGTGTTAAAAACAGGGAACATTTGTAATTATGCATATGGCTAACACTAAAAACAGTATGATAATCACCTTGCTGGGATTTCCATGAGCTATTCTATTTCACATAATAATGGCAAAAGCAACTCAGAAAAGAAACCTAATGCAGGCAGCTTCAGTTAAAATTGACCAAGATTTTTAAGAGCTCTCACTGTCCAAGTATCTGGTGCAGGAGAGGTTTGTTGTTCACCATCCGAAAAGTATTAAATTCTTCTCCTTGTAAAATATTTAATTCCACTTCATAATGACAGGCAAACCATTATGTAGCAGAAGTGAAAATCCATAAGGTTTGTATTTAATAAAAAACATTTACTCTCTCCAGCTGACCTTTTTTAAAAACATGGCATTTCCCAGAGAAGGGAAAGCAGGGGTTTGGAAACAGATAATATTAATAAAAAGTGTAATGCAAAATGCAGTCTCTATGAGACTTTATATCAGGTTTGGTGTCTTTGCTAATCTGGGAACTTTTAATTACATCTCTCACAGGGAGACAATACAATTGAAAATTAACATAGTAAAGTAGCTATTAACATTATCATTATTGTTATTAAAGTGCTTTAAAGTAATGCGCTAAAACAGTTTACTGAGGAGAGTGTCAAAACACTATGCCCCAGCAAATGATTTGTTTGACCAGAACTTTTATTTCTTCCAGCAAGACTTTTACTGGATGGATTTTAATAGCTGAACATTTGGAAAAATGTCTTTAGAGGATTAGGTGGCTGGAACTGCTTAAATGCTTTTGTGCAAGCTGGGAAAGCCATTGCTTAAAGGGCAAAATTCAACACACAGCATGTTTGGGTAAATTATTTCCAGGCAAAAAATGATAACCTGAGCTGGCATTCATGATAATGGGTTCTGTGATATTGTCCCTCAGGACTTTATCCAATATTAAAAGCCAAAGGGAAGAGATTTCCCACCCTTTCCCTTGGGAAAATCTAAGTCATCTGGTAGTTGTGATTTTCAGGAAATATATCCTAATCATCAGCCTTATTTTTCCTTCTGTCATTTTTCATCTCCCCACACCTAGTCCTGCCTCGAGCAGTATTTCTTTTGCTTTGCCTCTCTAGTACATCTGAATACTGCATTTTCCAAGCTTGATCTCCTATTAGCTCTCATAAACTTGTGCAAATACAAATGATACTTTGAATTTTTTTATATGGTTTCCATTCCTACAATGATATGATATTTATTGTCTTTTAAAAAATATACTTAGGATTCATTTGTTGTGAGAAAGGCTTGAAAATACTTCCTGTGAAATAGTAAAATTCAGAATGAAAATAAAATAAAAAATCCAAATAATATTGTTAAGCTAATTGTAAGCTGATGTCATAATTTCTGGGATCCTGCTTCAAAAGTTTTGATTGCTGAGGAGTAATCAACCCTATCCTCCCTGCTTACCCAGAGCATGCACACATCATATCAACCTGAATATTTGTTCGTTGTCCTGATTCTCCTGGAAGTGCTCACTAAGGTCAGTAGGACCATATGAAAAATACAAAGTACTCCTCACAAGTATCTTGGGTGAAAAGGATGGATCAGATAATCCCCAGAGATTGCCTTCAGCCTTTCTTACCACTGTTTTATTACTATATAAATATGAATAATCTCTCAACAATCTTCTTCACAGTCTTGTCTGCATTTCACATGATGAATATTGAAGATCTAGGTGAATTAGGTCACTCAGTGTTGGAGTCATCTGAGATGCTATTCTTTCTCTATCCCTTCTCACATTTAATCAATTTCATTAAATCCTCATATCTAGGATGCTCCCATTTATGCAGTCACTCCTCTAGAAGTTCAAAGCTTTTTCTGCAGCTGAAATACCTGCAAATATTGCCACGTGATGTGGGAACATTTTCCCATAGAAGATACATGTAAACAGCATACTGCAGCACTGGACAGAAATATCCAAGCTAAAGTAGCTGCAAATCAGCTACCTGAGGTCCCAGAAGTTGTATGGCTGGATTAACACGAGAATACTCAGAGCTAGCTGAAATACCTTCCCACTGCTGTACCCATTGGGATGGGCACAGGGAGAAAGCAAGGTCTAGATGACCTCAAGGAGGTTTCCCCCTCTGTCTTTGCCAGCTCTAATTTCAACAAGGCATGGTGAGGTCTTGAGTTCCCCCAGTCCCCTGGTAGTCCCATAAAATAAACACATCTTGGGGTTTTGTGGGAATGGGAAAAAAAAGAAAGATACAGGCCTTTCTAACCTTTTCAGAAAGACAAAGAATCCCCTGGCTTGCAGTCAGAGCCTGAGATAAGTTATGAGGCTTGTATCAGAAATTGTGTGGCCAGCAGGGCTAGTGAAGTGGTTGTCCCTCTGTACTTGGCTCTGGTGAGGCTGCACCTCGAATACTGTATTCAGTTTCGGGCCCCTCACTACAGGAAGGACATCGAGGTCCTGGAGTATGTCCAAAGCAGGGCAATGAAGCTGGTGAAGGGTCTAGAGAACAAGTCTTATGAGGAGCAGTTGAGAGACCTGGGGTTTAGCATGGAGAAAAGAAGGGGAGACCTTATCACGCTTTACAACTACCTCAAAGAAGGTTGTAGGGAGATGGGGATTGGTCTCTTCCACCATGCAGCAAGTGATAGGACAAGAGGAAATGGCATCAAGCTGTGACAAGGGAGGATTAGGTTGGCTATTCAGAAAAAAATCTTCACTGAAAGGGTTGTGAGGCATTGGAACAGGTTGCCCAGGGAAGCGGTTGAGTCACCATCCCTGGAGGTATTTAAGAGTTGTATAAGTGGGACATGGCTTAATGGTGGACTTGGCAGTGCTAAGCTAATGGTTGGCCTTGATGACCTTAGAGATGTGCTGTGCCTGTATTAGTAACAACCATGCTCTTGCCAATATGCAAGTAGTCTATGATGAGACATCTCAAAACATGACCAAGGCATGTAGCTGACATGGGTAAGCACAGAATAGTTTCTTTGCCTTTTTTTTTTTTTTTTTTTTGACAAACAGATGTAGAAAACCATCTTCCTATCACAGACAAATGAGCTGAAATAAATTTCATTTAATCAGGACACTGAAGCCAAGGCTCTGATCAGTGTCATCTCCATCAATAGCTAGACAGGAGTTGACTTACAGCAGAACACCTGACTTATTTTAACACTTCTCAGAAGAGGACAAGGCACACTTGGGAAATACCCGTTGCCCTCCACGGTGTGCAGAGGGACCACAGAGTGATGGGCTTATACTTTACTGGTCATCTGTTTGCACTGGTGGTGTCTGGGCTTTCTCCCTGCTCAGGGTGCATGAGAGGACACCCGTACGTGGTGCAGAGTTAACCAGCATCAGCCTGGCTCAGCTCTGCCACGAGAACCACAGAAGGATCCCATGTGCAGGGAAAAGTCTGAATGGTTAAGGGAGAACTGCAGGAGACATAAGCCACATTCACATCATGCTGTCCCTTCTCAGTCACACCTTATGCTGTCCTCAAACCACTTCCCATGCTCATCATAGTGTGTCTGCTCCTGCTCCCACTTTCTGTGCTGCCTTCTTCTAGCTTGCATCAAGTCTGGCTCAATAATTTTCATCTGCATCATATTTTGCCCCAGCATCCTCTTAAAGACTGCCCTTCCTTTATTTATTTATTTATTTTTATTTTTATTTTTTTATTGCAAACTTTTTTTTTCCTTCTTTTGTTATTCTAGGGATCTCTTTAGAGGACCTGATGTCATCCGAAGCATTTATTTTTACCCTCTGACTTGAGATTTATAAGCAGATCTGAGGTAATGTTGTCATGTGGCTACATCAGGAAAGCAGGAAGAAAGTTGTTTTGTCTGAGACGCGACATCTTCCCGTATATTAAACCAAGTCCTGTAAAAGTGACCTGGAAGAGTGAACTGCATTTTGCAGTGCTGAACCTCAGGGCTGCCAGATGCACTGAGGAAAGGACAAACTCTGCATGGAGGTCTAGAAGCAGGGCTGTTCATACATCGGGTCATAACAAGCTGCCACCTCAGAGCAGCAGTGCTTCCCAGATACATCAGCTCCAGTTTGCATGCACCTTAAGATCAAACTCACCTATTTTCGTTCCTATAACCCTGCAAGTGTGGTGTCATGCATTCCCCAAATCCAATGCAGAACAGGCATACTGCAGGCACCCCAAAGCATGGGTATATGATGGTTAGAAGTGAGCTCTGCCTGCTTCTGGCTGTTCTGGAAACAGGTCCCCCAGGGCTATGCAGGCATATCTACTCTGTTTAAGGACAGAAGACTGTGTAACTGCCCCTTCCTGCCTATTCCTATACATCCTGCCATTAACTATGTCATCATCCTAAATTAAGTGGTATGTTTCCTTTCAGTTTATTTTCAAATCCCTTCTGAAAACTCTCCAAACTTATGAGCTTGTGGAAGTCTCTCAGCAACTTCAGTTGCAAAGATCTTTATTTGGTGATGGCTCCAATTTGACAGCTGCTTTTTGAAATGTGTCCTATAGCATGTTATGTACTTCATACACCATTTGCTCTTTTGATATTTCAGGGAATTAAAATGAAAAAAAAAAAAAAGGGTATCCTAGAAGATAGAATACCAATAGGATACTCAATAAGCCATTTACTTTGTCCCCGATAAAGGGACAGCTAAGTCAGTACTGGCAAACAATAAATGCCCACAGACCTACTCCTCATATTCTGCTCCACTGTTTCATTATTTTTATGATTAAAAAATTCCAATAGAAAAAATATTCCCCTCCCCCCAAGTTTCTAAATCGACTCTCCCTGACTGAAGCTCAAGGTCTCTTATCCTGTCCCTAATGGACAGGGAGGTTGGTTTGTTTTCTTTATATGCTACTGTCTCCAGATTAGAACAGTGGTATCAGGTTTCCCTTCTGTTTATTTTTCCCCCAACTTTAAAAAAAATCTGGTCACTGGAAAGAAAAGGTATCAATCCCAGAGGGAAAACACTTGCACTTTTCCTCCTACTGAGAAACTGGTTCTCAAATAACAAGCAGACTATGAAGCGCTACAACAAAGGTCTCTCATCAAATCTGAAGTTTCCTCAGCAAATGGAACTGATTTTTTCTGATCAGAGATTTGGTCCTGAAAATCATATTCACCAATACCAAGCATGTTCTTACCCTCAGTTTCCTATAAATTTAGTTTTAATAATCATTCCTTTCTTTCTCTGGAACTGATATTATACCACTTCTCCACAGGCTACTTATGTTACCATTTTCTCCACTTAACATAGCACAATAGTAATAACAATCTTCATCATTTTCAAAGATTTAACATCAGCCTGTCTTCAACACAGTTTAAGTATGCATTAACATAATGCATAATAAAAATATTAAAAAGTCATCATGCTTCTCTTGAAAAATGGATACTGAAAATTTATTTCAAAGTGTCTGTGTATGGAATTCTATTCTTTGTCATGAGGAATAAAGATAAATGATCTTGAAAAATGCTTGAATATTTTCAGCTGTTTTACAGTGACTTTATCAGAAGTATATAAAAAGTAAGATCCTACTGAAATGATTTGGTGAAATGATTTCATATGCATGTTAGATATTTGTAACCATTTTTTCCTGTGTAAGAAACACTAGATTTCACCATTCCCTGTCCCTTTTGTTTTAAATATCAAATATTCTGATGCAAGAACTCTGACAAATCCTTTTTCAATCATGTAAATCCCCATATAACTTGTATATATATGACCTCTCTTTCTGCTCTATTTTGCTAAAAATAAGCAACTTTTGAGGTCTTTTGCCTACATTCACGTCTATACTAGGCTGTTAGAAAACTGATCTTACACCCTGGGACTATGTTGTTCATGTGCCGTATATCATATCTTCACTTGTCCAAAAGATTGTCTTGTCATTGCCCTTCTATCCTTGGATCTTTGCCTGACATTCCCATGCAAATGTGTTTGGCCTCTCTCCACTGGTTTTCACAAGCTGTGTTGGGCCATTCAGCTTACTTATCCTATTTTGTCATTCCTCCCCTTATAATACTAGGAATGTGCCTACTCTAAAATATGTATTTATCAAGTCTAGATTAAGGATGACCTTTGAAAATTGGAAGGTTCTTTGGATCAAATTTGCTCTACTCATTATAGGGCATATAGATTAGCTGCAGAGTCAACTCAATTTTTTAAAACCTGAATAAGAATGTACTAATTTGCGCAAAGGCCAGGCTAAGAATAAATTCTGAGTCTCACTTAATCAAGAATAGTTAAAAGGATTTAATTTTTTTTATGCTTCGTATGGGGTAGGATTAATTTCATCTAAAACCAGAAGTTCAGCTCACAGTTAAAGACAGCTGATCTTTGGGATTTGCATGCAGATACCTTGGGGGATTTCATCTGGCCTTCAACTGTTCCTCCAATGGGAACTGTTCTCCCAAAAGTCCTTTGTCATGTTAGTTATATGGATGTCTTAGACAAACTCAAGCTTTTCAACTACCACTAGAGATCTGTGTCCACCTATCTGAGTACAGTCTTTATTTATGTTAAAGCTTTAGGGAAATTGTAGCCTTCACTCAGCAGCACAATAATAGCTGACAGTGAGTGCCTTCCTAAACACTTTCCTGTCTTGTCTTCAGATAAAACTCCAGAAAGGCACAGGTTTCAGCCAGATGTAAAGGTCTGTATTTTAGCTACAAAATAGTTTTCTAGATTGCACTCAGTTCCTCTATGATGTGTACGGTAAGCAGGTATTTAGTTTCATTGTAATAAAGAAAGATGCGCAACTCCAGGGTGCAGTCAATCTTACCTATATAAACATGTCTTGGGTTTGATAAATCACGCCCAAGGGATGCTTATCTCAAAGCTTAAAACAGTGTTTTTCACAGATCTTTCAGGTCAAAGCTTATCAGAAACACTTTCTACTATAGGCAGTATATAAAGAGAAGGTGATGAAGGGGGGTAAAGATCAGCATTAATGCTGCAATCATTGATGAATAGACCTCAGTAAACTACAAAGATGGATTATGGTTGTTTTTATTTATTTATTTATTTATTAACCATTCAATATTTTTAATAATATTATTTATATAATGATATTATATTTATATTATATTTATATATTTATATAATAATATATTATCTTAATATTTTAATTATTTTAATAATATTTCAATATATTATTTTAATAATATTTTAATAATATATTTTATATTTGATAATAATATATGGTATATTTTAAAATAATTTTTTAATTTTTTTTAATAATTTTTTTTTCTCTCTCTCTCTTTTTTTTTTTAACAGGTAACTATAAAAGAAATTATTAGTTAGCAATGAACAATATCAAAAAATAGCACATAGGATTTCATTTATCTTTTTAGAATAAGACAACATTCGAATAACTTATTTGTTAAATTATACATAACTGGAGACAGCCAATGTCTAGTTCTGAATTCTCCCAGAAATTTCACATCAGGATTTTCCCTCCAAACACACGGATAGGGTGATATTTTTCTCAATATTACAAATGAATGAAGCTGTTAAAAATAAAAATAATAATATCTTGTCTGCTGTGCAGAACTATCACTTAAACTTCTCTGTGTTTCCAGGTATCAAAAACTTCTGCTGGTGAATGGCACTTCTGCTCCAATACTGATATTCCCACCTGTAGGAAGTGGTGAGAGTGAAGAATATCTTAAATAATGTCTGTGGCCCACAACAATATACAAAGATTTTCCTTGGACTCACAGGCAAGCAGCGAAAATGGCACATTTTGCTGGTACAAATAGCCATGATCTTTGTTATCTGTACAGAAAGGAGACTCAGGGCAGAACAAAAAGGGGGTCTGACACCCCCTCATATGTCACCTATGAACTTTATAGTTAGAATTAAGTGGGTTGTTACCCACTGAGCTACCCATCCCCTTCCCAGACCACTTTTTAATGTGTGTTTGGGATATGAGTTTGCACATTGAGTTCAAACCTCTGTAGCCATACACAGGTTGGGAATACCTAACCTGAGGTAAAAAAGGATTGAGGGCTAGTGTTTCTTATGTTTGTTTGTTCCGTTTCATATACCTGAGATCCTGGCTCCAGCTAGACGTCCACCTGAATTACGGGTCACCTTAGTCCGATTATCATTTTTAGTCACTGAGAAATGGAGGAAATAAGGGAAGAAACAATATTTTGTCACAAGGCTTCAGAAATCAGCAGTTTCTTCATACCAATGGAAGAAGTGGAGAGGGTGCTGATGTATCTTATTACAGTCATAGGAAAAGTAAATCATTTTGGTGAAGACTGGCATCAGAAGAACACTGCAGGCCTCACAACACAGAAGTTTACCTAAGAAATAACGTCATATATCTTTATTCACCATAAATGCCGCAGGAAGAAGTCCACAAATACCACCCTTGTATTTTGGCGGAGCTGCACGGTTCCCTTGCCGAGTGTGGCTACTGTGCTCTGGCATGGAGACGAAAAGGTGGGGAACTGCCATGGGTGTTTCTGGCAGCTGCAAGGAGGTGGCTAGAGTCTGTTTGTACAGGGACTCGCAAGGAACTTTAATGTGAGAGCTACCTCTCCCAGGGATGTAATGGGAATTTCTGGCAATAAAATGTGGCCTCAGGAGGGCCATTCAGATTTTATTAGCTTTTGTGGAAAGATTAAAAACTCATCTAAAGACCATCCCACTTTTGCTTTTCAATTATCCTAACCCCCTGGGCTTCTTGGCCGGCATTTCAGGAAGGAATGCTGTAGTGTGGGCAAGTGATGGCTTAGACTTTCCAAGTGCCACGCTCATTTGATCTCCCCCCTTCTTCTTCTCCCCTTGCCCTGAGTCCTAATCACCTTCCCTCCTTCCTAACATATAAACGTATGCAAACACACAGCTCCTGGTTGTGCATGGGACTTTTTGTACTAAGAAGACTACCTGTCTGCCTAGTTTAAGAGGCAGACAATGGCAAAGTTTAAATACAGGTACACATTTAAAGTCCTCTATTTACGCTGGGAAGAAAAGAGATTGAAAACATTTTACTCCACTCATATTCTTTGTCACTGCTATTAGACTTCTTTCCCCAGACCAAACCTTTACATCAGAAGCTGAAAAACAAATGAACAAACTGGAAGGCGAGAAATTCATTGCCCATCCCTCTCTTTGCCTTAGTGAAAGGGACATTAGCAATACAGAGACTTCCTCCTACATTATGTCAGTAAATTTTCTACTTCAGTGCATGGCAGAGAACTACTAACTCAAACCTTTCATGTCTGTGTGGGTACACATCACTTTCTTGGCAGTAGCCAGATGCCAACTACTCAGCTTGTGTTGCTGGCACCAGTCCTTACCCATTGCACAGAGCAGAAGAGCTGCTGTTGCATCTCCACAAAATGGGGATTTATTTTTTTCTTTTTGTTGCTAAAAACAACTGTGCAAGTGGCCTTAGCAGCCTTCTAAAGACATTTGCTCATTAGTATACTCCCTAAAAAAGCAATTCATTTTGATAGAGGGCTGCTGATGTAACTTCCCATGGTTGGCTGGAGTTTCATCAGTTCTCTTAAGGTCAGAAATTTGGTTAGCTGAAGCTGGGAAGCCTCCAAGGAAAACGAGTAACATTTAGGATGCAGTCCTGGCAACCCTAGAGACTTTTGTCTTCTGCCTGAGCCTATAGGAAAGCTATATTCCAGAAAAAAATGTTCTATTGAAGCAAAAAGCCAAATCCCCACATGACTGTGTATGTAGAAGGCTTATTGGACATTTCCCTCCTGATCATTAAGTGATCTGATGGTAGGAACAGCATTTAACCTCTCATGTTTATATTCATATCAGACAAAGCTTAATGGCTTGTACTGGGAACTTGGAAGGGAGAGAAGAGAAAAATCTCACTAGTTGTACAGGGTCTATGGAAAAAGAGTTTCTCCTTCTGACTAGGGGTATATGATGAAGCCAAACGAAGAAGATGAAATAAGGTACTTTATTTATAGGCCTAACGTGTTATGAAAGCCTAAAATTTTTCTCCCTAGCTTGAAACTTTTCCCAGTTTAAAAATAAAAATAAATTCCTACAAACTTCCCCTTTAAATGACAAGTGGAATACATCTCTGGCTTGCTTTCAACAACAGTAAGAAGTAGGGGGAAATTATAGGCACATTGCCTATAATGTTATTTATATGCTGCTGCATAATGGATTTATTTCAGGTTACATTTCAGATGTGGAGGAGCAATTCCTTTAGATTGCTACCCAAATCATAAGACCATCCTTGGCTTTGAGGAAATAGATAGGTTTATGTGATACCAGCAAGCTGGCTTTCAAGACATCCACTTCCATAGCCTCATAGCTAGAAGCATTTCCAACCTCCTCAATTCACAGTCAAGCCCAGATGGCCAGGTGGGATCCATGTTATATTTGCTACATAGAAGTGTTCATCTGAACTCTTTCAGACCAGGCTCCCTTTCCAGTGAAGGGGGAGAATAAACCATTTCTCAGGGCTGTACCAACATCAGTATCTGAAAGACGTCGGTTTTCTCATCTATCTATAGCTTTCTGAAGGCCTCCAGACTTTATCCAGCTGAGGCATTACAGGTACTGCTGTTCTCATCACCTTTTGAGAGACATTGGGCAGGGTTAGGAGCCCACGCCAGTTAACATAAAATATCTTTAGGCATCGTAGGGAGCCCAAGTAAGTCTCTTGTTATCACTCCACAAATATAAAAAGTCTCACATAGATCCTGCATGACATTTAGATGGTGTCATGGGGCTGTCTGCTCTGGCCCAGACACCTCTGTTTAGGTGAATAGAGTTCCTCTCACTATAGTGGGATCTCAGACACTCAGTGGAAAAGGAGATGCCTGCACTAAATTAAATTTAGGAGTCTTAGCCTGTGAGCTGAACAATGCCCCTAAAGTTGCATGAGAAAACTCCTTCCTCCTTTGGCAAAAAGAATGTCTTTTAACTTTGTATGTGTACATTGTAGATGCCCAAATCTGAATATGTTAGCCCAGACTTTGACCTAATGTAAGTATATACATCACAGAGAGGCATTTTAAGAGCTTAATTTAGTTGCAGATCTACAGGCACCTTGAGCCAAATGAGATGCTTGAGGGCATCTGATACGTTTGCACGGGTCTGCCAGATGTGACATAATGACTACAAGAGACTTGTATCTTGCTGGATCTGCAGCTGGAGGCAAAGCAAAATTATTTCAGACATCTCGGATTCCATTAGACACTTATGCTCAGACAGCAGAATTAGCCCCTTGGTACCTTTAAGAGAGGAAGACGAACTGCTCTCTAAAGCTGTGATTCACCTGCATAAACATTGGCACCTAGTACCATTTGAGACTGAGCTTTTAAGACATCTCAGCACAGCTGGCATATATGACACAGGACATGCAGGAGACCTTGTCCTTTCAGGAGCAGACACCTAATGCGAAGGCAGGGAGGTATCCAAAGCACAGCAGACAACTGTGCTTGCACAAGTAAATCCCATCCTAAATGCCTATTTCTCTTCTTTGTAGAGACAGCCTTGGGCTATCAAGTCCAGTGCAAACCTCTAGATTTGCTCAGGAGAATCACACCTATGATTTCTCCTCCTTCCACGAGGTGAGCTCTCCCTGCCTTCCCATGGAAAGAGACTGATCTCACACATCCCCTTTTCTACAGCTGGGTAAAGAAAAGACCCACTTGCCTCCCAGAACAGACACACAGACTCCACAGTCCCAGGGATAGTCCTTCATGAAGCTTTGGAGTGTATGTCCAACACTTTGGGAACACCTGCTTGAAATGAACATTACTTTTTTATGGATGAAACAGATGTATTGACTGATGTCTTCTCTGGAGAGCAGGAGAAGACAAAGGCTTAATTTCCGTGTAGTGCATGCTTGGGACAGGATTAATGTCTAAACCTGCCTTATGCTAATGAGCTGCTTTTCTGTTTGTTTGTTTGTTTGCCTGTCTTGCCGGGCTGTGATTGATTCTGAACAGTCACGTTAGACGGTAGAGGTTTTGCTGACCACAGAAGCTGTCTCAGTTTCATTCCAGAAAGCTTGTTATTCCCTGCACAGTTCTGCCTGTGGTGGATTCACTCATTTTTCCTCATTTATCTCTCGTAAGGTGCATTCAAAATTCGGAAACCAGGTGATGGGAGGGGATGGAGTGTGGACACGTTGAATTAGGTAAGATACCCATAATTCCCAAGGATCTGATGGACCAGAAAAAGAAGCCTTTAGCTTTGGGAGCAGGATTTTATTTTTTCCCCTGTGGTTTTGGCTGCAAAGCAAAGTGGAGTTGGAGGTGGAAGTTGGCTTTTGGCATTGGTATGCTTTGTAATTCACTACCAGATGGCAGAAGGGGATTTTTTTTATATATATTTTTTTTCAATGATGACAATTGCTGTTGGTTTAAGCCTTCTGCAAAGACCCAGGTGCTCCCTCCCTGCTTTGATATGCATCTCTCCTCCTCCACCATGCTCTGTATAATTATGTATACCCACATTCATTTGTAGCTGTAATACAAAATCGCTTCACTTCCAATTATGCATTTTCTTGAGATCTGGGAAAATCCAAATCTGCAAAATTGATAAAGCTTTTCTGCACTGGAAAGACTGGGTCTTTTGGTGCACTGATTTATTAGTTATCATAATTTTCCATTTGATCTTCAGCATTAGCTTCCATAGAAACTTTTAAATGGAGCTTGTCAAAGGACCAGAGTTATGATACCTCATAGTTCTGGGTCTTTAATGGATAGGTTTGCAAATATTTCTAATAATAAATTGAATCTAAAATGTATTTGCATCAAGTGTCACGTTGATTTGTGATATTCAAAAATTACTAATGAAGCTTGATAATTTGCTGGAAAGACCTCATGAGTATATGTGAACACATTAAAATAAGTCAGGAAGAATATATAGAACTGTAACTTCTCAAGTCAAATGGCATTGGGGATGGCATTCGGAATGAAAATAATGTACCTAAATTTAGATGTCTAGAGTACGAGTGTAATGAGTGAGAGTAATGTAAGAGTGCAAATGTATTACTGATGTACAACCTCCCACAATAGTCAATGAAGATGCAGTAACTCACTGTCAACAGGAGACTTAACAGAAACCATCCAAGATATTTTAAAGCTCATGGATGGATACACAGCACTGAAAACCTGTACTGAGGTAAATGAGTCATCACCAAAAGAATATTCACTGGATCTGCTTTAATTTTAATGGCCATTCAGGCATATAACTTAGTAAGTGAATTGTTTTCCTCTCTATTTTTGATGTTAATCTTAGGGAATAAACTGTTATGGTCTGAGAAAAGGGAAAAGACCCAGCAGACCTAAGAGCACTTCTCCACCTTGGAACCATATGGGCCAGATCTCCAGCTGCCACCACCTGATGTCACTCTGTGGACATATCTCAGGCCAGAGGAGGTAGGAAACCCATCTGCAAAGTGCAAACCAAAGGATTTATGCATCACCTAGTTGGCTGAATGCAGCTGGAACTATATGGGTGCATATTGGCTTCTGATAAAGTCATTGCAAATCAGCAAAGGTGTGCAGGTGACTTTATAAGGTGTGAGTGTTTGGCTTTGTACGTTCCTAGAATGTAGTAGATTATGTTTTCACCCTACCCCTCCCAGAGCCATTGAATAGGCCATTTCAGAACTCCTATGGCCTTTTATTGTCTTGATTTAAGGTGCAAAACCTGTGAAAAAGGATTGTTCGGGGTTGCACAGTGGAACAGTTTCATTGTGCCATGCTCATAGATATGCAATGCTACCCTCAGATGGAATGATAAGTCTTGGACCACGCTGCAGAACTTGAGTTTTCTGTTTTCATTGTATTATTGCAGTAGATTCCACTTAATAGGTCCCCTAGTAAATGTCACCCTCCCTCACCTGGCAAGATTTCCTGGGAACAGACTCAGTATGAGTCATTTCGTTGCCTTGAAACAATGAATAAACAGCACATCTAATCCATAGAAAGGGCATGTTAGAGGGAATGGCTTAACAGGCCTAGAAGCAGATTTAAAATGTGTAGACTCTCTGGAACCAGAGTACTGAATTCAAGCAATGTCATTAGTTCTTTTTTTTGTTTGTTTTTTTGTTTTCTTCTTCTTCTTGTTTTCCTTTTCTTTCTTGCCTGTAAACTAAAGGAACATTAGAATACTCTTTTGCACTGCAGTATTTTGAACTATTCTGCAGTCCTACATCTTGTTCGCTCTGGTTAGACACTGAAAAGCACCAGACATATTTCATATAATTGGGAATTTACCCTGTTGTCCTTGGACATAATTTTCCTCCTTCCTATTGTTATGGCCAGGACAGGCTGGATTTCAGCAATAGTTGGTATGACCTTTGTGTGTGTAATTTGCTGAGTGCTTTGGAATCACGAGGGATGAAGAGCTCTGTATAAATGCAAACTTTTTATTATTAGCTCCTGTGAATAGACTGCAGGCAACAGGTGTGAATTGGTGCTTGCTTAGCTAAGACTTCCTGCTGTGCTCGCCTTGGTCATCTCCGCCTGGCCTCTGAGTGCTGTCACTGCTTGCACAGCTCAGGCTTACCTCCACTAATACTTTCATGCTTCCTACAATGGCTATTTTTAAAGGCAATACTGGAATGGAATACTACCCTGAGGATTCCCTGCAGAGCCTAAGGATCAGTAGATGCAGAGAGGAAATCCCAGTTCAGGGCTATTCAATGTAGATTTTGTAGATTCCTGATGGCGCACTGACTACCTGGAAGAGGTCTGTCAATGTAGCTCAAGCCTGCAGTCTTCATCTGTATCGAAAAATATTTAAAGATCTAAAATTAAAACCAAACAAGCAAACAAACTCTCTGTGAAAACTACAGTCTGAGTGAGGGATTTAAGCAATCCAAAAGAATCTGAGGGGTCAGTCTCAGACTGTAAATTCAATCCTCCATCTTGCTGAAGATGTCATGTTCAACTTTAAGCAATATTCCTCTTTCTTGCCTGCTAATAACCTTTTTTTCTGTTCTTTGTTCACACGAAGGAGAGGCTCCTCTGAGTCAAGCTCTTACTCTGTATGTGGTATGGTGCCATTATGAATTGATTAATTATTAGTAGGTAATAAGACAAGTTGCGTCGCTGACAAATTTCATTTTGTTCTCATGGCCCGTGAGAAAAGTTCTGATCCTATTTTTTTTCCTTTTTTTTTTTTTTCCTTTTAAGTAGTTGGAAACCTCTGTTAAAATTACATTGCTCCCTTCTACCCTCAGCTGCTGGTAATTACATTATGATAACATCAGTGTTGAATGACACAGACAGGCAGTCACTGGAAAACAATTCCAGGAACAGTGACTGCGAAGAACTGACCTGTGCGTAGTGGCAACTCACACAGTTCCCAGGAGTTGCCCCACAGGAGCAAAATGATGAGAAAAAATAGAGCCTTATAGGTTTAGACAGTGAGAAGCAAAAGAAGTTTGATGGAGACAGGTATTTTCCCTGGGGCAATCTTACTTATTCTCAATGATGGGCAAAACGCTCTTTCTATCTACCTAATGGTAGAACTCAGTGACAGAACATGTATTTGCTAGAAGCTCCATCGTCTTTTCCACTTATCACAAAATCCTCTCTTGGCTTTTCTGACATACGCTGAGATGCTTTCCATTTTTTTTTCCCCTTTTTTGTTTTCTTCCCTCCCCCCCATCTGCCTTCATTTCTGTGTTTCTTTATCCATAATTTTCAAGCAGTTATGTTTGGAAGAAAAGGACAGTTCTTGGCAGAATTAAATCTGATGCAAATAACTATAAATAGAGCATATATATAGTGCATATATATGAGTCTTTGCTGAGGATTTACATACCCTCCAAAATGAGGATTATTGAACATGATTAATCGAGAAGTCTAGCATCAGATAGCTGGTTCAGTAGGCATCAGACAAGCATCAACAATCAAACCCATCTTACTGCGGATCAACACAAACTAGAACAACATGGCAGTGGTCAAAATAGTTGTTGTGCTAGTAAAACAGGGATGGGAGAATTCTTTTGATTAGATAATAGTTCATTCTCTGAACACTATTTTCAGAATAAATCTGGAAACTTTTCTAAATTTTTATATGTCTACTTCACAGCATTCCCAGCTTTGCCACAGCACCACCCTGGAAAAGTGAATCTTGGAGGCGTGATTCACATTTACCAAAGGGTCTCTTCACACCAGGCTAGCAGTCTTAAAAAGCCTGATTGTAAATATGTCTACTTCATGATTCCTGATTACAGACAGGTTGCAATAAAATGATCAGAAGATGAAAGAGAGAGAATGAATACTTACCTGTCTTAGATCAAGTCACTGCCAAAGAGAGAAATGGGGAATAAAGAGACAGAAAGCAAACACAACAGAAGGAAGAAAAGAAAAATAAAAAAAATAAAAAAAATCATCAGTTTGAGCAGGACAGTAAGGAACAGAAAATGTACAAAAGAACTGGGGAAAATGTAAGAGAAGGAACTACTTGAGCTCGAAAGTACATCAGTGGAGACATGGGTTTATTACTGCTATAAAAACTTAATATGATGACACAAAGAAGAATCAGAGAGCATTGAAGTCCAAGACGTTAAATTTTAATAAGATATATTAAAATAAAAGTTTAACTGTCAATACTACAACTACTCTAAATAAACAACTGTTCTACAGCAAGATCCAAATTTAATCTGTAGAAATACATTGTTTTCAGTGGACCATGGAACAAGGTATTCACTTCTTTCAAAAAGAAACACAGGGGCAATAAGCCACAGTTAAATTTAGGACCTTGAGTGTTGCAGTCCTGCTTTAAAGATGACAAACATCCATCTTTTCAATGGTTTAAACAGTTTCAGGTTAAAAGCAGTGGACATTTACTTCTTGATTTGAAGGATTAGTAGTTACCAGCTACCAGTTCTAGTAAAATTTTATTCTTTTATTCTTTTATATTTATTCTTTTATTATTTTATATTTAAACTTTTATTCTTTCTCAGCCCTCAAGGATGTGTTTGATAGGCTAAAATTTATAGATTTTTTTTTTTCTTAAGACAATTTTTTTGTTGTTGTCCTGGATTCTTAACTGGATTTTGGCTTTAAGATGTGTTGGAGTTTGCTTCTCCGGAATTCTGAAATTATGATGTAGATCATAACAGAAGCACAGGTTGAGTTCTTCAGAAACCCCAGTCTGAAAGCATGTTAAAGAAAAGACTGTAAAAGAGGCTTTTGATGTGGGAAGAGATGTATGTGCTTTATAACTATTTTTGTATTCCTGTAGAAGGCTTCAGAGTTTGAACATGGGTGAAATTTCCAGGTATGGTGGAGAAATGACAGAAACATTTCCAATTTATGGGATGATTCTCTTTTGCTGTAAAACAATTCTGACATGCTGGGGACTTGTTGGGATAAATCAACAGTTCTGAAATTACTAGGTGAGGTAACGAGATAAAGGTTAGCAATGACATAGATATAGGCCTGTTTTATCCAGATGCATCCTGGAGTGCTTCTTTCAAAGAATAAGAGATCTGATGTTCTGAATGTCTCTTCCAAACAAATTTGGTTTGGTGGGACTGTAGACAAGGAGTAAGCCTAAGAATAGGTTACAGATGCAATCTGAAATTCATACTGAGAGTGAATGAATCATTTGGTACACCCACTGCATCTTGTCTTCCAGATGGGTCTCATTATATAGACACAATTTAGAAATACTGAATACAAACCTCACATGGAGATATTGTTTTCTATGCTTCCATTGAAATATTTGGACAGGTATTTTAGAACCTGGTTTACCAGTTCATCTGCAGATGTCTTCTTGTGCCTTTGACTCCAAAGGTCCTGAAACAAATGTACACAGAGTTTTCCTAAACCTATGAATGTCTGAATTGATAAACCAGATGACTCCATTGGGAAAAATAACTTTACTAAAAGCAAACAAACAAACAAAAACAAACAAACAAAGCAAACAAAAACAAAACAAAACAAAACAAAAAAAAACAACAACGGGTGGATCCATCTAGGTCTATATGTCATTTCTCATGTTGAATATTTTCAGCAAGGTGACAGGATTTCATAGCTGTTTAACTACAGCTTTCCCTAGAACATTGCTCAGATTAATGCAGAAAAAAATTATAAGGAAGGGACAAGAGAGTCTTATCAGGGCAACTTAGACAGAAGCAAAAACTCTTAGTCAAAAGCCTTGTCCTTCTCTGGAAAATTTTAGAAAAACCTAGAAACAAAACCAATTTACTTGAGATCTCGAGATCTGCAGTGGCTGGAAAGGACATAGAGGATACTTAATGTTCATTTATTCAGTGGAGTCCTGAGAGATTCAGTTATATTGCAGGGAAGTTAAGGAACTACAGTGAAGACCAAGTGAGAAGGGAAGAGGCTACTTTTCAGTATATTCACATTTCTTTCTTCTTCAACATCTGCCAGACTTTTATCCTACAATATATTCACCTATGTACTAGCTCTGAAGTGCTCCCTCTGAATCTCATGTTCATTTTGGTAAATGTTGATTTTGTACGATATCTGTGGGATAACAGTAGGGGGGAATGGCAGAAGTTTTATGTGAAGTCTGTCTTTCCTTCTGTGTGTTTCCACTTCACAGGTCTACATCATCAAATCAGAGAAAGCAGATATCCAGAGGGATTTTCTCTCTCATAGTTCTTGGTTTCTCCAGCAATTTTGGCATATGAATTTTGAAGACTTCACTTCTTAGTCCTTGCAGTGTTGTTTTAGAAAAGAGGATTAGATTTCTTTTTCTAGTCTTTTTTTTTTTTTTTTTAAATCATGATTTCTAATGATATCAGAATCACTCTTGTTCTCAACCTTAATCTAGGAAACAGTCTGATGTACAAGTAAAACAGCAGAGACTAAGTTCTGTCTTTGCCAGCTTTGCTATCAGCTGAATGGGCTGGTTTTGTAATTTGTCTTTTTTTATTAGCTACAGCTGAAGTCATACAATGTCTTCATGGACCAGTCCTTCTGACTGAGGACCATTGTGGATAGGATCCACCTCATCTAATTGTAATCACCCAAAAACCAGACATGTAAATATGAGTTAGTCACAAAGGTTTAGGCTGTAGCCAATGGAAAAAATAAGCTTACAGACAGCAATTCCTTTTGCCAATTTCAGTTACTTATTTTGGTATGAGACGAAATGAACCCATTAGCTGAAGATGCCTGCACATCAATCATCCTAAGAGCAGTAGCAGTAACGTGTATACTTGGGAGTTCTAGAATAATATCTCCTCATACACAGGAAACTTCACACTTGCTCTGTACTCAGACTGCATATAGAAAGAAGTAGAAAGTAGTTGGAGCTATTGAAATGGCATTGGTTTGATGTACAGTACATCAGTGTTACATTCTATTGACAAAGACTGTGCATGGGTCTCTTGCATGACATGAGCATTGTTCATTAAGCTGGAGAGAAGATTATGTGAACTATGTTCCTCTTGAGAGAACTTTACAAATCAGTAAATTTAGGAGAACTGGTGAGGTTTTACAAAAGGCTCAGACCTGCCCAAACTTGATTCCTACTATGGAGACAGTGTAAAGCTAGCAGTAAGGTCTGGATTTAGGTTTACACACATCAGTGTCTGGTGCTGCACTTTGTCTTTCTGCTAGATGACATTTCAGATGGATGCAGGTGACAGATACACTTTTTTTTTTCCCAGTAAGCTGTCTAAAATGAAACAAAAATGATCCATTCGTGCCCAGATGATTGACTTTTGGTAGATATTTAGATTTGTATGTCTATCATGTAGATGTCTATAGGTGAGCTAGAACACTGATTCCTTTTGTATGATTTAGTTCATTTGTTCCACTTAATGTATTCTAAAAGCACATCTGATGGGCTGGACCCCATCTACCTCTTTATAAAGACATAGTCTCCTTTAGATCCTGTCTCATATCCTGCCAACCCAATGCAGATGTTGTGGATATCTTAGGTCATCTCAGTTGGCAGTAGATGCCTTTGGTTAGATCAGTGACTTACATTCCTAAATTTGGTCAGTTGAATAGCCTTTTGGACCTCACTGGTTTTGCTGACTGATATCTACTGATTTATAATGGGACCTTAGACACCTACTGACAGGTAGAAACTTCCATTTACATAGCTGTGAGCTAAGAGCCAAATCTTTCCCCAAACACATTTGAAAAACACATTCTGCTGTGTGCTCACTCACCATCTACTTATGGTTTAGTCCTGACTATATTTCAAACTGAACACACTGTGTAGGTGGACATGTGTTCCCAACTGAAGCTCAAAATATAACTACAAGTCATGACATCACATGTAGGAAACAGCTAACAGATGTCATGAATGTAACCAAGCAATCTATGATACTAACATTAGACTTCCCAGAAAACTTTAAGGATTCATATATTTTAGTCCAGACAGGCCTTGGATCCTTTAGTCTGACCTCGTGCATAACACAGGTTAGGAAAAAAAATATCATCTTCTCCATTCCAAAATGAGTTCCAAAAGCAATTTGTTTATTTTATTTTATTTTTCTTTCAAGAAAGGGATACCATCTTTAGATGAAAGCATCAGGAAACTGATGTTTCAACTTTTGCCTTGGAAAATTGTTATTGCAGATAATGACCCTAATGAAAACAAAGAAAATAAAAAAAAATCAACATAAAAAATGTAAACCTCATAGAATAACAGAATACAAAATAATTTGAGTTGAAAGTGACCTCTGGAAGACATCTAGTCCAACCCCTTCCTCAAAGCATGTCCAATTAAATTAAGCTGAATGTGTATTTTGTTTCCTATTTAAATTCATGTCTGTGATATTATTGTTCTTTTTTTTTTTTTTTTTTTTTTTTTTTGAGGGGGGAATGTTTGATGTTTGTCTTGGAATTAAAGACTTTTTTAGCACTAAATATTTTCTTTCCATGAAAGTAGTTCTATGTTTTTATGAAGTCTTTGTGACTGGAAATATCACTATATAAGGCTATATAAGGTTATTGGATAATTAGAAAAGCTGAAAAGCCTGAAAAATAGAAGTGGAAATAATATGTTTTGGCCAATGTCATGAGCTGAATTGTTATTTTAATTTGGAACAAATAAAATATTGAATCATAAATACCTTAGTAATGCATATAAGTCTTTAATCTTGTAGAACTGAAAAAAAAAAAAAAAAAAGAAAGCAATTTGAAATCAAGTCATAATTAAATATATTAATAGAGAAATTTATATACTATATCATTCGTATGTAATGCTAGTAACAATAGGAAAATATCAGCTGTATGTGGTGTATTATACACGTACATGCCTTAGAGGCTTGGTCTCAAATTTTGGCCTATGGAAGTGTTCTTTACATAAGTGATTTCTAAAGCATTCCTCTTTGGTAAGGCTATTGAATTTAAAACAAGGCTATTGTATTTAGGACAGCATCTGTAATCCCATAGGAAACCAGTCTCCACCTGGTAAGATAAAAATTATGTTCTAAGACTAAAGATTTGAATAGAAGGCAGTGCTACAAATGCTGGCCCAAGGAACAAGGATTTTGGAGGCTTGAATCAGTTTTCTAAGGATAGATGTTTAACAACATTTCAGGCTTCCTAGGATATTCAAGGCATACATAGAGGGTTGGAGACAATACACAGGATATGTAGGAGAACCATCCTCTTCTGAACAAGCAGTGACCAGTTGGAGCATCCTGTGACTTCTCAAATGTCACAAGACACCTATATTTAGGAAACCAATCTGAGTCCTTTGTGATTTGTTCATGGTGAGACAGGAAATTGGTGTCAAAATAAAGCTTGGACTGTGATTTCCTGAGCCTGCACCTGTTCATCCTATCCAAAAAAGCATCCTTTTCTTTTAAGGAGCAAATAATTTTTGAAGGGTATGATTACATTGTAGCAAGAACAGACAATGAGAAGTTTTTTATTTGCAAAATGAAGAATTGTGAAGGAATAGAAGAGAACTTCTCAGACCGTAAGCTACATAGTCTTTAAGTCATTAAGTATCAATATTTTAGAAGGCAGGTAGGTCACCTGAGGCACCAGACCAACTTTAGACATTTATTTCAGGATGTAATAATGTATTTGTGATCTCAGATATAGGTGCCTGCACAGCTCATATCTAAAAGTAGATGAAGGCCAATTTGAGGTACAAGCTTCCTATGAGTATCATCGAAGTGAGCAGAACAAAAATGGGGAATAAGCTAGTCTGGTCTTCAGGCTACTCCTGGACTACATGGCAGATACAGATGAACTGAGCCTAGAGCAGTAAGACTATATCTGGAGTTTAGACATCTAGAACACATGCAGAATTCTACACGCAAATATTTAGAGGCTTCTACAACCTTAAACTGACATTTTCTCTTTCAGTCAGGTTTTCTTTCCCTCTGCTCATATAAAGTTTTAAATCCAGGGAAGCTGAGGAAAAAATATTGATAACTGATATGAGTTTTTGGTAATGTCCTTTATTCTCTCTCAGTGTGTTGTATGGCTAGCATGAAAGCCTTCTTGACTTAACCAGTGATAGGAGTTGAGCTGTCTGGCTCCAACTCAATGAAGCTTGTAAACCAATCTTTTTTTTTGTTTTTTGAAATATTATAATATGAGAGGACCTCTGGAATATTCATAAATACCAATTTCATCCCCAGTATGTGAAATATACTTAGAGTGAACATTAATTTATTGCTTCTTTGTTTCAATACTTGTACACATCTCCCCTTATTTTTAGATGTTGTTATATAAGATGCAAGTATTTAGAACCAGATAACAGAACAAGAGGCAATGGTTAGCAGCTAACTTCAAACATCCTTTTCCCCCCTCTTCCATAAAACCAAATGATGTACATCACAATTACAGATTCAGGAAATTTTAGAATCAGGAAGATCATAGTTTGTCAGGTAATTTTTAAATGAGACAATAAAGAAGTAAATTCATAAAAATACATTAAGGCTTTACTTTTAGTTTTCATAATATACAGGTTCATTTCATATTTGGTGGTCAAAATCCTGCCCAGCAATGATATAAGCTATTCATTTTTGTTGTTGTTATTTTTGAAAACCACCCCAAAATTTAACTTTTTTAGAATTAAGACTTAGTTTTGGAAAAACACAAGATCAAAGAGTTCTGACAAATTTTAATTCCCTTGGAAAAAGCTTGATCATTTTTGAAACATCAGCTTCCATTGATTGAAAGCTAGAGTTTTGAATTAAAATCAATTTTCAAAATATGTTATCAAAATTGGAGATGATTATTATTAAACTTGTCAAAATTAAAAAATAATAATATCTTCTAAACTATTTGGAAAAAAGTGTTTGATCTACCTGACTTTTCCCCCCTAAATTTTTGATTAAAAAAAAAATCTTGCTATTATAGCATTTTTACATCAATGAAGGACAGAGAAAGTTTACCAAACTTGTAAACTTCGGAAAAGTGACCAAAGCACTTCCATTCAGTCCAACTTACTTTGCTTAAACCAAGGAAACTAAAGAAGGTCTGAGTCTGAGAAAATAGCTTTGTTATGAAAATTTGCTGCTTTTACAGACCTCTCAACTTGGTTATTTAAAATCTTCAAGCATTTTGGATAATTTTAATCCATGTCTATTAGAACAAGCAGTTCATTGCTGAAGACCCACTGCTCCTAATAAAGATGAACAGTTTGCGGTGATGACTGAGAAGGAAACACTTCCTCTTGGTTTAAACTCTCCATTTGGATGTACAAAAAAATAAGTGACCTCAGCATAGATGATGGATGGTAACTCATTAAACTATGGCAACCTATTTCTCCACACATAAGGAGGTAACAGCAGCGAGCGTTACTGGTAATGTTATATCTGATGTCCACAAAGCTGCCTTTTAAAGAGTGAATGAAGCAGTGATAACTGTGAAAGGACAAGGAAGGATTTCATTTTGGTATTAAAGGTATGATCCTCCTGGTTGGAAGACGAGACTGTGGGCTGCATGGAGAGATGAGTTTACAGGTTGTGGATTTTGATCAGTCTCTGGATTTTGATGTGTTGGAGTTACACAACAGGTTTTAAATAACAATAACGTAGGAGTTAGAACCCAGATCTTGTTGCTCCAGTAGGAGGGTGAACATAGCACTTAGGGCTATATACATTCATTGTTTTTTGTTGTTGTTGTTGTTGATGATGCTGTTGTTGTTGTTGTTGGGGGGAGGGCAGAGTTTGGTAGTTTACCATTAGTAATTTAGATTAGGGCATCCTGTTTTAAATGGACAGGTAGTTTAGACTTATGTACATGAGACAGGCTATGCCACTTATTTTTGGGGTAAGAAACATCTTTTACTTGTTTTATTTTTCAGTATCAAAGAATCTTTTAATCTGAGCTTCAGGTGTAGTAGGGGCAGGCAGTGTAGGGGGAAAGATCATGTCTAAGATAACTGATTGCTAGATACACCTAGTGGTAGAGTCATAACTGCACAAGTTTTCCAAACAGGATCTTGTTTTTTAGCACAAATCTTAGAGCTTGTTTCTTCTCTGCCTTTGTAGGTTTTTTGTTCAGTTTGGGCTTCTGGGGTAGCCATTTGAAATGCTGAAAACCTATTCACCAGCAGATGTAAACTTTTTCCAAGGAAATTCAAGCCCAGTCTCCCTACTGATTCCAGTCCCTCACAGCTGGGGTGATTTATTTTTTCTTTATCCCTAGTGGAGAAGTGAATGAGATGCTTATTTATTTCCTTCTTTCTTTATGAACTTCCCTCTTCAGGCTAGATTATGCCTTAGGGACAGAAGATGAGGACAGAAAGTACCGCTCCATGAGGAGTCCTGGGAAATGTTGCAATTCAGAAACATCTTCCTGAGAGCTTGTTCCCTCCTTACTTCCTCTTATTTTGAGGGGCCTGGGGATTTCTTAGTAATCTGATGCTTGTCTATGCTAGCTGTAGTTCTCAACACCCTGTATGCTAGTGTTTCTGTGTTGACTAGGTAACCGCTGGGTAACTCCAAAGCAAAAGTCTGTCCATGCTGTATGCACAACGTGGAAATGAGAGGTATTTCTGCTGCCTAAAAACTTGTGTTTTGGGAAGCAAAGACAAGAGGACAAGATCTAGGTTAAAATAAATAAATAAATAAATAAACAAACAAATAAATAAATAAATATTTTTCAGCACTAAGTAAGCATCCATCTCTGTTTTCTGGAGAGTTTCTTCATCTTCAGTAGGACTCATCACGCTATGAGTCCCTGCTTTTCCTTTACTCCCCCTGCATACAAGACACAGCTTCCAAGTCACAGTCTGGCTTGGTTATATCACCTGAAATATGAAAGTGATAGATTGTTTTTTCTTTCCATTGATGGAAAGAAGTCTAGCCCCTGCTGGACTGTAGATTGACTGAGTGTATGGAAATTTTAAATCAGTATCTTGATTCAATGGAAATGGATATGACGGAAGTTCTTGAAGGACTGATCTCAAGCCTGAGTCATGAGCAACAGATAAACCATGAAGCCAAGGAACTGTTCATCAGCAGAGACACATTAAGCCATTAAATATATATATATATATATTTAATTTCCACAATAAATTTAGAAGATTAATAACATTACAATGCTTCAGAAAGAAATGACAGCTAATCTCTCTCTAGTGAATGTAAATTGAAATCCCATGTTCTGTCCCAGGCCCACAAACCTTTGCAGACTCTTTCTCATGGAAATCTTCTATGTCTGCTTTGTCTCTGGGCTGACTGAGACAGAAACTAATTGACAAAACCAGACTGCAAATAAGCATAAATTGGTACAGAGTTTTCATCTCAGAGGAGAAGCAAAGGTTAGTGTTGCATGAGGACTTAGTTCAAAATATCCAGCCTTTTAAACTGGAGCTAGCAAATGTGAAAATGAATCAGAAAGTCACATACCCCAAAACTGCATTTGACTTTGTCTGAAGCACTTTTTATGAGTTACGAGTCAGTTTTCTCCTTTCCTCCCCATATTTACAGAAGAAAATCAATCCTCATCATGGCAAGATATTCTGGGCTTGTTGTGTTTTTCCACATCAAGCCCCCTTCAACCAAGCAAATATAATAATAATCCCAGTGTCACGCATCATGAATTCACACTTCACAGACCAATAGGTGAAGACTAAGTCCTGCTGCACTGAAGCAAAGGAGAGGGGGGTATAGGCTGCAGTTCAAGATCCTTTCAAGACATTGTCTTTTCTCAGCTGTAGCTGAACTTTAACATATTGCTTAAACAGCTTTTGTGTCACTTTCTGTCAGGGAAGCTTCCTAAAAAAAAAAAAAAAGAAAAAAAAAAGGAAAAAAAATGGTTAAAAAATAGGCAGAATGTTTGTTTTACCTCTATTGACCACCCAGAGTAAGCCTAATAAATCAAGTGATTAAACCATTCCTGAAATATTTCCCTAAAATAGATTTGCATCACATTGAAAGCTAGGGATCATGTTAATCATAGTAATCTATAATACTTCATGCTTATGTAGTGCGAGGATGCCAAAATGCTTTCCGAGTATTAATTAATTGAGTTTCACATTACGCTGTGTGAGCGTAGGGATTATCCTTGCTGTATAGCTGGAGGGAGATGGCTGAATGATTTGCTCAAGGCCACCTCACCCACCAGCTAATGCCAAGACAGGGAGCTGGATTGAGATAAGCCAAGTGCAAGAATCCAGAGGCCTTTTTCTGAAGGCAGGAAGGCTCCTGAGTATTTGTCAGTGTGTGAGCCCAGTTGCAGAGGTCATTTAGGTTAGGAATAGTTCCTTTGACGCCAGTGTAGTTGCTGCATGGTAAGACAGTTATGTAGGATCCAAATATGCAGAAATACCTTGATGACAACTGTATGACAATCAACAGACAGGAAAGGAGGACGTGGAGGCATGGGACAAAATAAAACAATCCACTAGGAAATAACTAGAACAATCCACTAGTGCAAGCTGCCCAACACTAATCCATTATCAGTATGTCTCCAGCTTGCTTTCTTGAAAAATGAAGAAAAAAGCAATGTTTTCAGTGATTAAGTTCTCTGTTTCAAAGATTCACCAGACAGACAAAAGTAGCTTACAGATATTTTAAATTTTGCATGTGATTTTTGGCCTGGTCACAAAAAATTTTAGACCTGTGGCTGAGACTGCTGTCATGTCCAGATACATAAAATAAAAAGGTTCCCAAAGAATTTCTGAATGCTAAAGAAGAGTCTGTTTTATGGTTAAGGGAATATGTGTGTGTGTTTGTTTAGGGGATGTTTGGATGATATTTTTTTCTTCAGACCCTTTTCCAATTACAGCTGCTGTGTCATGGTGTTGTGTCCTTGCACAATTTCCTGAGATGGTGGAGGACTGAGCTCAACATGTGCCTTCCAGGCCAACCTTCTCTAAAAATGTCTCATGTTCCTGTTACTTCCTAAACCTGTGTCCAGACAGGATGGCAACCATCCTTCTTTGTCTTTGACACAATCACATTCCTCATCTTTTATTTCCCCCTGACCTCACTCATCACTATGTCACCATTTGATTATTTCCCCCACTTTTGACAGTGTTTATTTATTGTGTTGTTTTGTGTTTTTTGTTGTTGTTTTTGTTTGTTTGTTTCCTTTTTCTCCACCAAGGGCAGCTCCAGGAGCATGTCTTCTAACAGCTGGTGTTTGCCTTTCTCTCTGCTTTTCTCAACTCTTAATCTTGGCCATGATGCCAGGCAGTGAAGGTTTTTGTGTGCAATGTGTAACTGTATAAATGCAACCTGTTTTTCAGGACACCCCTTCCTCTTCTGCCAGCACTGAGCCGCTGGCACTCAGCAATTATGAAACCATGCCAGAGGATAGAGCGTGGAACAGGAGAAGCTTTTAGTTCAGTGAACCCAGTGACCAATTCTGAGAAAAGCATCAGGGGAGCAAAAACACAACAGGAGGACCCATCAATACCCACAGACACTGTGAACACCACCAGCCAGGAAGATTGAGCTGGCCCAATGAATTTCTAAGCCTAGTTATCACACGAGAGTTCGTAGTCTGGCAACAAGTCTGACCTGTCTTTGGATGGCAGATCTTCCCTCACCTTTCCCAAGTCCTTGTCATGCTGATTTGTCTGATCATCAGATTAAAAAAAAGTGTTTTTAGATCTGTTTATTGTCAGTGACTAATCCTCCAGATAGTTACCTCTTCTTTCTGGGAAGATTAAAACATCATTTTCAGTGCATACACTATCACCTACTTTTTGTGCCTGTTCCCTTGAACACCTGAAGACCTGGTTGGATAAGGTAACTTGATCGAATGGTAGGTGACCCTGCCCGTGGCAGGAGGGTTGGAATGAAAAAATCTATAAAGGTCCCTACCAACACAAACCACTTTATGCTTCTATCATTCTAAGGGATGGATAATCCCTATGGTACTTCCTTTTATTCAGACAGTTTAGGATGGTTTTGCTGCTCTATTCAGACAATGCTACTATGTTCTTTATGTAGGGTCTAGAGAACATTGCCAGGACAGTGAGTCAGAGCAGGGAACTGATCCTAGTGAAAACTAACCCAGTCAGGAAAGAAAAAAAGTAATTTCCAGCTGAATGGGTGTCCTGGTTCCCCATGGCATTACATGAGACATAGTGTTAGCAGGAACATTGGTGGAATGAGCACCCAGGAGCATGGAAAGAGGTAGGACCAAGTTACTTTGAAGCAGCCTTGATTTCAGTTGACATAAAGTGATCAAAAATGCTGAACTCCAAGCAGTTAGAATTATATTCTGCTAACTTCTTCATCTCCTATATAGTCAGGCATCTCACACATATGCTCTATCCTTTCCTGCTCCTCAACACTGCATGCCACATGCAGCTGGTCATCATACGGATGCTTTTTTAAGCAGTGGGCAAAATAGGTGGTGGAGAGGAAATGAAATAGAAAAGACATAGGCCAGTTTTCAGGTTGGGTAAAATTCCACGTGTTTATATTTGCAATTCCGGCTCCTTTTCCTCTCTTCAGTACAACCAAGGTGAGATTCATCAGCCCAAACCCAGCTGAGTAATTTCAGGGTTTACATATACACAGCTGAGAGAAAATGACACTCCTCCAGAGATATACAATGCCAGATGTGTAAAGTAGGTCAGTTGAACTGGAAAGAGCCTATTGAACAGAAGAGTCTGGGAACACTGGCAGTGTTTTAGCTCAAGAAGTAATGTTTTTTGTTAAGTACCCACTTCACTTGATCACGCAGACTAGCAGCAGAGAGGTCAACTTTTTGTCTCACCTAACCTTAGGCATCTACAGCATGGATAAGTCCAGCTGAGCTGGTTCCAGTTGGACCTCTTTGTAGATAAATAGAGAAATGGGTACTTTTAAATAACATGTCATCCTACCTTTTTAGTGTTCTCTTCTAGGAGTGGGGTCAGTGAATCTCAGGACTCCGCTGGGTGATAAAAAGAGCTTTGGGATTTTACCTCAGATGTTGATGTCTGGATGTGGTTATACTGTTCCCATTCCAGCCTTCCACTCCTGGGCAATGACAGATGGAAAGGTAACAGAAAACCATCCTAGATTCCTCTTTCTACACTTGAGGTGCACACTGCAGGAACTGAGCTGTCCCCAGGGCAGTAGGGCTGCTCACCACAGAATCTCCATGTCCTGCTGTGGGCATGCGGTATATGTTGGGATTGTTATAAGCTCAACAGAGAAAGTTTTATTTAGCAACTGGATGTGGGCAGCAGGAACATTCAAAAGACACCCTAGAAGCAGCTCAGAAGCTGCCATGCCAAATAGAAAACATCTGGCAGAAAAAATAGTACAAGAATCATGCAAGACCCTGAGTTAGTCAGTGGCAGAGGTTTGGCATCAAGAGGGGCATAATCAAGCCAACAGTCATAAACAGCTTTTGATTATGCCATGTGTTTGTTATAGATACCACTTTGGGATTATTAATTACTGTTGAATTGCTATTGCTTACACCAAATAAGTGTGAAAACCTTCTGACAGCAAGACTTCCACTTCTCTATTTGGAAAAACTGTGGGAGGAAAATGAGGCTAAAAAAGGATAGATTTTCCTTGGGTAATGAACCTGGCAGTACCTTTCACCTGCTTCCTATTTTCTGTCCGTGGTACCTCTCTGGTTGCATTCTGGCACTTCATTTGTCCTTACAACATCCCCCTGGATGAGATCGTTATCTCATTGTTTGTTCTCTCTTTAAAGTTAGTGTAGACACCTCTCATGATGGAAGGAGTTGCTCCCTGAGGTCCCTGCATCTCTCCACCATCTGACGAGGCACCTGGATGACAAGCAACAAACACCAGATCTTTGCACTGCTATAGTGAAGAAAAGGTGTATGAATTTCCTTTGTAGGTCTCTTCCAGAGATACAGACTTTAGTTTACAGAGGTGAAATGGCTACTTTTTTTGATTCTCTGGGAACAGAATACCTACTTCTATATATAAACACAAGCAATTTACTCCTACAATGGTCAAAAATCTAAGTGTTACTAAAGATTTGGGGATGTTCAGCTGCCACTCATCTCATAAACCTCTACACACATGGCCAAGTGAGAACTTGCATGTCAACACAGCAAGAGGGATGTCTCTGTGGGGAATGCTCCTGGTCTCAGTCTCAGTGGGACTGTTCACCAATAAAGTTCACCTGCAGGGCAGGAATCAGCAGACATTTTCAGGCTTTGCCTAGGAAATAGGTATTCATAAAAAGACAGCCAGTGACATGGCAGTTAGCCGTGTAACAGAAAAAAAGGAAAAAATAAATGTTTCTTTTTTTCTTTGTTTATTTGTTTGGGGTGGTGGTGTAGGGGGAAGAAATTAATTGCATTCCTGGGACAGAGGATGAGTTAATTTGATTCATGATTTAATGTACATTTCATGAGAAGAATGTGGATGGTCAGAAAGGAGAAATCTGCCTTTTCCTGGCTGCTTTTTGTGTCAGTCAGAGCCTTATGGGAGGAGGACAAAATTACTTATTTCCTGAAAACACCTGAGCTGGCTCAGTTGGGAAAACCTTCTGGAGAACAGGGAGCAAACAGAGAGGGAGAGAAGCAGCTGGCCAGGAGCCCAGGGCACAAGGATAGACTGGGACATTTCCTGAGGGGAGCTGGAGGCTTGCCTCTGACAGGGAACAGAGCCACAATGAAGCCTCAGAAGTGATGGGAAAAAAGGGACTTTCTCTGGGATTTAGAGGGGATGGGGTTCCTGCAGGAAGTGACAGGAGGTGGTGGGAAAGCAAAAGGACCTCCCACAAGTTGCACTGTGTCTTTGAATGGCACAGTGGGGAGGACTCGTTTGCAAATCTTTTCATTTAATATCTCACACTATCTGAATTTCTCTGTTCAATGAGATACATTAATGACATGTATTAGGAATTTAACCAATGAGATTGGATCTCATGTCTTTTGACATGCTCTTTAAAAACTAAAATAAATAATAATAATTAAAAAAGCATGCTCTGATCTGTCTCCAGGCTTTGACTAATCTAGGGCTCCACCACAGTGCTCGCATCCCAGGGTACAAGGCATTTGCCAGGAAGCGAGAAATCTTCTCTCTGCCCACCCACCCCCACCAGCTTTTCTCTTGGTTTTGTGAAAGGACCTGAATGTAATTTTTCTACAATCCATTGGAAGGAGCTGAAGGATGATATGAAGCCTTCTGCGGCATTCCCCTAAAGTTGCACTATTGGAGAATAGTCAGAGGGAGAAGAGGGAACAGGACAAGGGCTATCAGTTGTGCTCGCTGTTGCTTTCTAATTTTTGTTGATGTTCTGTTTTGTTTTATTTTGTTTATTTTATTTTAGAAACAGGGGAGACAATTTAAGCCCTTATTATCATCCCTTGGATCCTAGTCTGAGGTATCTAAGCTGCTCCTTGCACATGAAAGGTACCTGTGCACCTCCTTCTGGTAAGGACCTGCATGCCTGGAAACATGCACGTATTCTAGAAAGGATAGGGATAGTGGGGGAAGACCGTCCTCTTCTCCATGATATCCTCAATGTTTTTGAAACTCAGGCTCAACAAATCCTGGGAATTCATTCTAGTGATGCGTATAGTTACTGCATACCTACCAGATGGCTACCTCAGTTATCAGGGTTTAGGCAAAGGTTATATCTCTGTCTGGATCTAGCTCTAAAAACATCAAATGTATGACTTTCAGGACCTTTATTCACTGGTTCATCCTCTTTCAGCTCATCATTTTGCTTCCAGTTATGTTTTTAGACCACCAGAGGAAGCCCAACTCTTGCAGTCTCTTCAGAAAAGGAACCCAAAGCATGTCACGGCCCAGTTCTTTTTGCAGCAAGAGGTAACACTCATATTGCAAACAAAACTGCATGCATGTCCAGTAGTCCTCTATAACCACGCATGAACAGTAGAAGACTGGGTGTCTACCGAACATAAATATCCCTGTTTACATCTGTGACATCACCTCTGGTAGCTGTCTCCTCTAGGGACTGGCCAGACCCTCCCTTTTCCACAGGTGTCAAGCCAAGAGAGGACTGGTGTTTGGTGAAAGTGGTGGGACTCCTTTGTGTGGTCTCTGCAGAGTCCCTTCCCCTTACAGAGGTGTTCAGCTGTGCTATGGACCTGGGTCGGCCACACAAATCGGGGCAGGTCTCTCTTCTCCTTAGCCACTAAACGAATCCATAAAATAGCCTGTTGACTCTGGTTTTCTGAGCGCTTGGAGTCAGGAAAAGGACCACCAACAATTTGCAGCAAATAATGTGGAGTATACGTTTGAGAAAAGGACTATTTTGCAGCAGCACATAAGCTCTTAATGTCCTTGGGAAAAGCCAACATAAAGCATTTTTATTGCAATAATAAAACTTGAAACTTGCATGTGGTAGAAGGAGGAAGCAGAAAAAGGAGTCTGTGGCAAGTGCTCCTATGTAACTGCTGCACAGGCTACGGAGCAAAGAATTATCAGAGGTGAGAGAGATAGGTCCCAAAAGTGGCTGCTTGGGAATAACAATCTAGGAGTTCTTCAGAATCTAGAAGATTCACTGGAAACCACATCATTGTTTTCATGGAACAGGCTGTCTTCTCAAAAAGCTGCTTTAATCAGGGATAAAAGGAAACATTTGGGGAAGAAAAGAAACAACCCCCCACCCCCACCCCCCCGAAAAAAATATGAGGCAGAAACTTCAACATGTTTTGGAAAAATATTTTGTCATCTTGAAACTTTTTGTTTATTATATCTGTTTAATCTTTTCATATTAATTTGCATTGTCTCATATTGCCTCGGGTGTCATGCACAAATGTCTCGCTACTGCAAATGAGTGTTGTAATATGGCCATCCAATTTTTAGAATAGTGAAATAATTTTGTTTTACATTTAGAGTAATTAAGGACAGCTGCTTCTGAATACAAATACAAACATCCTTTTTATTTCCCCTGGATAATTTTCTTCTGTTCATCTTATGTTAGTTAAGGTCCCTGAAAACCTAAAAAGAGAACCAAGTAACATTTTTCAACTTGACTTTAGGCTAAGCAGATAGGAGAGTTGTATAAGGAAGAGTAGCTGCTTATGGTACAGTATTGAGAAGTTTATTCATGAAGTGAGGTCACATAACAAGTGAAGAGATACAAGGGTGCAGAGGGGAAATAATGAATCTTGCGTTCTGGGTTAAGTGTATTATCAGAGTTCTCCTGGCTAAGAAGTGATGTGTATTATTTCAGTCAATGTTAGGTGTGAAAGCAGCTACTCTCCCTCCTGGACTTGAACTAGTTCAATAAGAAGTGTTTGGGGGCTCTACACAAAGCCTTGAATAGTGCCATAAATATGTACTGCATATTGGCTGTGCGGTGGTGTGTATACCGTAAGGCAACATGTTCGGGAACTCTTTATGGACCCAATGGACTCTGTGTGTGATAGGAACAGAGGGAAAGAGCTGCACGTTCCAGGTTCACCCAGATTGCCTACATCCCATTATCAGAACATGGTGGGGTTCAAACACAAGACACATATGTTGCCAGCTCAAGTGAGGGCACTACCTTCTCCCAATCATTTTTGTAACCCGTCACTCTAATTTTTGGGACATACATTGGAATCAAGCTAGACTACAATATTTTTCTCAGTGTTGGGGTCCTCAGTACCTTTGTATTGGGGCAACCAGCAGAAATTTATTTCCATCATACAGTGGCAGAAACTCTGTAATAGCCTAAGTGGTTGCAAGGTTTGAAAGGAAAAACATAAGCCTGGATTTTTTAATTATTATAAGTTATTTATTTATTTGGCTCAGCTCCCCCCACCCCCCCCCCCCCCCCCCCCAGTTGACATTTATAAGCTGTCAAGAGCCCACATGGACATATTGTGCAATTCTTCCCATCTTGATGGGGACTTTTGGGATGGCAGGACTCATGAGCTATTTCAGTTGAGGATAACGTAGCTCGCTCTTAAGGCCCCCTTGTTAAAAATAAGTTGCCTTCCATGTGGTTCTCCTACATAGGGAAACCAAATCCGTTTGTTGGTCAGCTGGAAATCTGCTCAGCCACCTGAGATTCATTGTGGATGAAAGTGTTTACAATGCTTGGTGTAAGTATCTCCACTCAAATGTCAGCCAGGGGCCCTGTTAAGTCAACAGGAGCTTTTCCCATTGACTCCAGTGTCCTTTGAATGAGCCTGAGGTGGTGAATGTTTCAATACTTCGTTGTGTGGGAGCCTGATTTTGTAGTTAAGGCACTGGTGTGGATACAGGAGAATAGTTGTGGTGGGTCCCTAACCTGTACGATTAAGGCAGAGACAGGGTGAGGTGAACATGTGATTTTCATCATTTTGTCAGGTTAAAAAAAAAAAAAAAGATTTAGGGTTTATTAGTAGCATTGATGACTCAGAAAGTAAAAAAAAATACAGATTTTGTTTAATTCAGAATGATTCGAATGATTCATCGTTTTTACACAGCAAATTTTTATTCTGATTTCTCAACTGAGCAAAGTTTCTGTGGATACATTGTGTCTGTGTGTCCTCCCATCTTAAAATTCAATCTCAGACAATTTAAGAGAAGGCAAAGCAGGTGCTGAAAGCTACAGCATTTTGGCATGTTACCATTCTAATTTGTTTTATTAATAATAATAAAAACATATTCTGGGACACTGAAACATATTGTATGGTTCTTTTCAATTCACAGAGTTTTGAAAGATACAGATGTTCTGTGCCAGGTTTCCTCCTAACTGACAAATTTCCATTTCTTGAAATATAAAATGCTTTCTCCTGATGGCATTTCCAGTATTTTTAAAAAACCTTTAAACAGCATTTAATACAATCCAGGATGGTTTTCTGAGCAGTGGAAGTAAGGAAACTGCTTTCCTACAACTTTATGTCTGCTGGATATGTGACTTTGCTGTCTCAGAAGATGTAAGCATTGGCTGAAGCTTTTCCTGGGGTTGGGCCATTTGCAGTGACTCTCTCCCCTGTGTCTTCTCTGGTACTTAAAGTTTAAAGCTGTTTCTTACTGAATATTTGTGCTGTGTCTAACGCAATGGGCTCCCGACCTCTCTTCAGCCCTATGGATGTTATGTTAACATACACTGAGCTCGTGATGTCCTTGTTTTTTCTATTTTTTTTTTCCACATGTCTATAAAGCAGGCTCTCTGCAAATCTAAACTTAGAAAGAAAAACATACGTGCTCTGGCAAAATTGAACAAATGTAATTGTGATGGGAGGACCCCAGGGGCTCCAGCCATAAACCATTTCAGAGTTCAGGAGTTTAGTCCTACAAACGTACACACACTTTACTATGCAATAAAAGTGAAACAAAACTAACAAACAGGCAAAACGTCCACTTTAGCATCTGTAGTGGTAGCAGATCCCTGAACCAGCATCTCATTGCTTATATTTGAACAGTTTGTGGTTCAAAGCAGACAACAACCTGTCTGTAATTCCTTCAGGGCTTGGGTGGACCCAGACACTTTCTCTTGATCTTCCTGGTCCTGTTCTTCATCCCCATCCCATGGTGTAAGTCAGGGAACGTCACTTGGGTGGACCAAGGGATTTAATTGCACCAGATCCAGACTACATCAACATAGATGCAACACACTTTGTAATTCCCACACAAAAGGTTGCACATGAAGATAAACATCTCTTGAAGCATTACGTTTTCACAAATGTCCCCTTTGGGGAAGGGCTGGAATTAGCAGACCAACACAGTACAGCTGGAACAATTATCTAAATTAAATTCTAAATTTAATTGTGGAGTTCACACAGATTTGAAGATATCCCACACTTAAAAAAATGCAGGAGAATTCTTATTAACATATGTGTTTAGAATATAAGATTTGCATTTCATGTCATGTTACACCGTATTTGGTGTTTGCAAAATTTATATGAAAAAAGGTTTAAATTCCAATGAAGCTTATGTTTGTCTTCAAATCAGCACCTCTCTATTGAGTGATTTTACCTCAAATTTTAATGAGTTCAAAATAAATCAATTTTTAAAATAAATGCAAAATTAAAATTAACTTTTTTGAAATCCCTTTCCCCTTTCCCTTTCCCTTTCCCTTTCCTTTTCCCTTTCCCTTTCCCTTTCCCTCTCCCTTTCCCTTTCCCTTTCCCTTTCCCTTTCCTTTTCCCTTTCCCTTTCCCTTTCCCTTTCCCTTTCCCTTTCCCTTTCCCTTTCCCTTTCCCTTTCCCTTTCCCTTTCCCTTTCCCTTCTTTTTTTCCTTTCCCTTTTCTTTTCCTGTTCCTTTCTGTTTTCATTTGTTTTCTTTTATTTCTACAGATAAGGAAATACAGATATGTGCACACATCCATATCTGATGCAAACATATACAGCAGAGGAATTCCCACAAAATAAATAAATGAAGAAGTATAACAACAATAACTGCATCAACAAAAAAATAATATTAATAATATTAATACTGGTGATGATTATTATGATAATAATAATAATGGTAATAATATACAAAATAATTGCATCTCAGAATACCCTGGTCTGACTGTGACTTCAGTTTGGAAAGGAATGACTTTTTATTTTTTATCCCCCAAATACCTAGATGGAAAGCCACAATTCAAACAGAATAGCAGACCTTGCAGTCCAACCAAGATTACTGCTGATGGAAATGGATTGTAAAGCACACCGAGCTGAAGCATTCAATTGCCTGGTAGAGGCCGAGGACTGATTCAATTTTCTGAATGTACATGTGCTTTTGTACATGTGTTTACCTGCAGGTATACGACCTTTAAATTTGAGTAAGGCTTCTGTGACCTAAACAGCATTCCAGTAGCAAATACCAAGTACCCTCACTGGAACCACATCCCCACCTGGCTCAACAGAGACCAGAAGCATGCTGTTCACCAGCCAGAAGTGGTTTCTGAGATGCACCTTATGAAACAATCGGCTGTTCCCTCCTGGTGACAGTCAGGACAGATGAAACCACCAACACCTGTCTTGGCAGGGATATGAATGAAGTTTTTTTTCGTGTAGCCAGAGGGAGGAGGCAGCGGGAACTGAAACATCTACTTACGTTGGAGGTGAACAGATTCCCAGTGCAATATATTTAACCAGGAGTGCTTGAGTGTGAGTTGGGAGTGATTGAAGGCTGGTGTTATTGGTGAGGTTCTGGGGGCCTTTTCCAAATTTTACAAATGAGCTGAAGGATACAAATGTAAATCCCACTGGAAAATTGCAACATCTGGATGGCAGTTCAGTTCAGTTGACAAATTGAAAAACAACAACAACAGCAACATTAAAAAGAAAAAGAAAAAGAAAAAGAAAGAAAGAAAGAAAGAAAGAAAGAAAGAAAGAAAGAAAGAAAGAAAGAAAGAAAGAAAGAAAGAAAGAAAGAAAGAAAGAAAGAAAGAAAGAAAGAAAGAAAGAAAGAAAGAAAGAAAGAAAGAAAGAAAGAAAGAAAGAAAGAAAGAAAGAAAGAAAGAAAAGGAAGGAAGGAAGGAAGGAAGGAAGGAAGGAAGGAAGGAAGGAAGGAAGGAAGGAAGGAAGGAAGGAAGGAAGGAAGGAAGAAAAAGAAAGAAAGAAAAAGAAAGAAAGAAAGAAAGAAAGAAAGAAAGAAAGAAAGAAAGAAAGAAAGAAAGAAAGAAAGAAAAAGAAAAAATCCACAAAGAAACAGGTCAACCTACAATGTGTTTTCTTTGTCTCTGAAAGGAAATAAATCAAAGCATTCTTATACCAAACTTTTGCTTCAGCATATCTTCAAATAACTTCTATAAAGTGCTGGAGGAGCACAGGCGTTGGGATATAGAGATGCAGGATTGTAGGACCAACATTCCAACTGAATATTGCTGTCTTTGCACCAGGACTGTGCTGACAAACAATTGGTGTTTCTACAGAGTAATCAGTGCCACACAAGTAAATCACACCTTCATCAAATCAAAGAATCCAAGTGTATCTGTACCATGATCTGAAGAAATTAGTTGACATATTTATGCGTAAGGAGAAGCTGAATTAGTGAACTGTCTTCCTTGATTCCCTACAAATTATTAACCTGGTCTGCATGAAGGAAATTAACCTTTCAAGCATTTTTCTCAATAGTTTAGAGTTCTCATAAATTGTTTCACATATATTCTCTCTTCTGGAAAGACTCTCTTACCAGACTTTTTTTACCTAAAAAAAATTTTCTCCTTTTCTCAGCATATTTTGGGCAGGTTTGTAATAGTACTGGCAAGTCTCCAAGTGTTTAATTTGGAACATGATACCTTTCATTAAAAAAAATAAAATAAAACAGAAAAGAAAAAGAAAAAAGAAAAAATGTCTAGCTGAAAGATCAGAAGAATTTACGCTGGAGCTGCAGTGAGCTGCTCAAGGGAGAGTTAAACTCCGGTGAACAAGCCCCTGAGGGCTGGCAGGAAAAAAAAAAAAAAAAAGCAGTTTAATTCATTCTTGTTCGCCTTTTAGTTTTGGTATAAAATTGCAAGGCTGAAATGGAGAAGCCATTGAACAGCTGTTTGCTGGAGGACATCAGCAATTCAAGCCATCCCAGGACCTACAACTAATGATGTGGCCTCTGCTCCCTACAGGTCACCATATGGGAAGGGGGCATGAAGGCAAGAAACCAGCCAAAAAAAGAGTAAATAGAGTTCAAACCACGTAATACTCTTTCCTTTTGGCATCTGTTGGCCCTGACAGTAACCCCTGTCCTCTGAAAAGCTGTCGTTGTAGCATAATCAACAGCTAACCAAATGGATTCCCCTGTACAAAACAAAATTAATACATAAACAATTTCATGCAATTTCATCTTTTTTTTTTTTTCTGTAATACTGAAAGCATCTTTAAAACAAACAAACAAACAAACAAACAACATTCTTCTGCAATTTTCTGTCTGCCCACAAGGAAAAGCTTTACATCTGCTTTTCTCTTTGCAGCTTTCCATCTTTCTTCTGTACCTGAGGAGTCTTCTTTCACTGGTAATCCTGGTTAGAGAAATCAAAACTCCTCTTGGGTGCATAAGACTAGCTGTGTATAGAACCACAGTCTGTGTGTGTACACAGAAATACAATGTCCCTATGTTAACAATGTTAGAGGTGAATGATGGGACAATGACTGGAGGTCTTTGCTCTTTCCTTCAGAGTTGTTGGGGGGAAAGCAATGGTGTCAAACCAACCTGCAGCCATCCCCCTGAGCTCTTCTGGAAGCAATGGCTGAATTTTTGGCTACAATATTCCTTCTCTTATTTACCTTCCACTTTGTTAAACTTTTATTATTATTATTATTATTACTATTATTATTATTATTACTATTGTTATTATTATCATTATCATTATCATTATTATTTGGCCAACCAAACAGTTGGGAGAGGGCTGATCCTAAAACTGTGTTCTGAATGAAGCAGAGACAAGAGGAGAGCTGATGAATAAGAACAACTTGCATGAATAACAGGTTACAATGTGGAGTTCTTTGTAATTACAGACACATTAACATAAGACAATACCAAAAATGTTTTCATTTATATATTGCCTTCTATTCAGGGATCTTAAAGCATTTTACAAATAAGTGTTAGTTGCACCTCAGAACAATTCTCTGATCCTGCAAGTATTACCTGTTGTACATAATGATCAGCACAGAAAAAATAAATTAGACACCAAAACTACAGTCTGGTTAAAGGAAGTCAGTGTCTCACCTTCCTGCCATCACTGAAGGACTTAAATATTGTAAACTCGAGAATTTTCAGTACTTGGAGTTCAATACATGGAGCAATGGTATTAAATCAATCAATGCTGTTAAATCAATCAAATAGCAATAGCAATAGCAATAGTAACAATAATAGTAATAAATGGGCTGAGGTTGCTTTTCCTGAAAGTAGATTGCTCTATAGACAGTGGAGGTCTAGTTAGTGGACTGTGGAGGCAGCTAATTCTATTGTAAACAATGTCTAATCAATTGAATCTTTTTCTAAAGGTGGCAATTTCTCTGTGTCAATGCTAAAGAGGAGTCTGAAGAAATTCGTTCAATTAAAGAAGTCTAAGATGTAATCTCATCTACCTGAGGTTAGATGGGATAAAATCCATCCCCAGTGATTGCTCTGAGCTTTCAGGCAGGCCCTCACTGCAGAATGCAATAATGTCTTGACTATATTTTGTCAAATTAAGAAATTGAACTGAGTGATTCCCATGATTTAATTTTATTTTAGGACCAGGAATGGTGATTTATTCTCCTTAGAGGACCTCATTCATTAACTTAGGAGATTTCCTATATGCCTGGACCCTTCCTGGTAATATGGTCATGTGAAATTCCTGGCAATCACTGCCTTTACGGCACATTTTGCTTTGTCCCAAAGGGCCAAAACATCCTGTTTAGCTGTTACTGTGACACCTCTGAAAGAACTTTAGACCAGTGATTTCAATACAGCATAGGAAATGTATTCTGCACCCTCTGTTTATGCTAGGCTTTTCTATAGTCAGCCATGATTTAGTTCCAACAAATATTTTATCCTTGTCTCTTCGTGGTGCATCAGGTCCTAACAGTCCTCCATAATGCATTGAACTCTGCTCACTCAGCAGAAGTCTCTGGTTTCTCATCCCTTAGCTACATGAATTACTAGATAATTTCTGTTCTTATAGGCATGGGTTTGTTGTTGTTGTGTTTATTTGTTTGTTTATTTGTTTATTATTTGAAGAGCTCAGTCTCTTCAGTATGTGGTTGAAAAGAGGTTTATACACATCTCATTACAGACACTTACAAAGTGTCCCATGAGAGGACACAAGTTCCTATGAGAGGTAATGAGAGCAATGGTCATCTTTGGGAAATTTAATGGAGATATCTACTTTAGAAGAAGTAATGTGAGTCTGAGATTCCTTTCATTAGGGCCATGATTCAGCTGTCCACACAGGGTCCTTTGACCTATCCTTGAGTATACGTCTTCCAGTTGCCTTTCTAGGCTTAAAATAATCACTTTCTGCTTAAAATGAGCACTTAATGTTGTTATAGTTATGGCTTAATCACAAAATCATGATATAAAAGGGTCCCTTGTACACCCTTTATGTTTCAGATGGCTTTAGATGCCTATGCTAAGACAACTGAACCAGGTCCTGAATCTTCTAAATCTCTCAGATAAACACATGGATATAGACAGTAAATGAAGGTATCTTTGTCTGTGAGATGAAGTCTACCCTTAGACTTGAATGCAAGGCAGGTGATATCAGTCGTTAGACTTTGCATGGTTTAGGACTGACTTCAGGACAGCTTTTCTCATTTGTGTATTCTATCTCTTGTCTTCCACATAGGTATATTTATTCAGGCTTTTGCAGACAGAGTTCAAATTTGCTTTGAATTTCATAGATGATGTATGCTTTTCCATGTTTTGGAGAAAAAATTACACTTTCATCCTTCTTGTTAGACAATAAAACCTAATAATAATGATACTTAAAGAGGATCATAATAATGATACTTAAAGAGGATCACCACTGCCAGTGATTGATTCCTCCATCAAAATGCTGCAAAGGTCAAGTCCTAGCAAATTCAAGTCTAGTAGCCACAACTCATACAGGGTACTGGACCTGCAGCTGAACTGCAGCTGAACTGATCTACAATCTTTTTGAACTTCAGCCTCTCGTTGATCTTCCTGTTGCTTGAGGGGTCTTGATCTCCGTAGTGTCAACAGATGGAGTTGTTGAGATCCAGGCTTGCTAAAGCCATTTTCACTGCTCATATAAAATAATTATTCATTTACTAGGCCTTTCAGTATCTACCCTCTTTGTCCTCCTCTGTGCCCCATCTTCCATTCCCCCAAAATAACAAACTTTGGATCCTTAGGCCATTAGATCTTTCAATACATGTATTTTTTCCCTCTTTCCTCACAAAATATGAACATACATTCTCCCAACATGACAGAAAAACTTAAAGACCTTCTGTATAACATACTTTTTTATACTTTTTTTATATTTTGTTATTTTTACTTTATTATTATTATTATTTAAATAATTGAGAGATTAATAATAGTCGAGAGATTTGCTCGAGAGAGTCCAGAGAAGGGCGACGAGGCTGGTGAGGTGTCTGGAGAACAAGTCTTATGAGGAGCGGCTGAGGGAGCTGGGATTGTTCAGCCTGGAGAAGAGGAGGCTCAGGGGCGACCTTATCGCTCTCTACAGGTACCTTAAAGGAGGCTGTAGCGAGGTAGGGGTTGGTCTATTCTCCCACGTGCCTGGTGACAGGACGAGGGGGAATGGGCTAAAGTTGTGCCAGGGGAGGTTTAGGTTGGACATTAGGAAGAAACTTCTTTACTGAAAGGGTTGTGAGGCATTGGAATAGGCTGCCCAGGGAAGTGGTTGAGTCACCATCCCTGGAGGTCTTTAAGAGATGTTTAGATGTAGAGCTTAGTGATATGGTTTAGTGGAGGACTTGTTAGTGTTAGATCAGAGGTTGGACTGGGTGATCTTGGAGGCCTCTTCCAACCTAGACGATTCTGTGATTCTGTGATTCTGTGAAATCTGTTTAAAGGACTCATTGTAAAAACATGTGTCACCATACACAGAAGGACAATAATTAATATAATCATAGATTGGTCATATGGAGGTCTAAGCCATTATTACACACAGAAGAACCTGAGGGAAAAATACCTAGGCCAAAATAAACAGATAAATAAAAACACAGAGAGTTAATGAGGCGATGAAAGCTGACACTATAAAGCAGAGAAAAAGCTGCTTGGAAGATTTCCACTGTATACCTGAAAGGGTCACATATTGCCATAGGATCTTACAGTCAAATGTCTCATGAATTTACTTCAGCACACAATGCAGGTCAAGGAAGCTGTCAGTTATCATCTGGTCAATAGGCCAGAATATTGTAATGCTCAGGACAGGAGAGACAACTCCTAAACAGGCAAACCAGATCCCGTGAAAAACTCTTAGTAGAAGTTGTTAGGATTGTACTTTTATCCACAATTTAAAGGCATTAGGGTCCTTAGTTCCCACTGATTCCAGTACTTGTATGAATCAGCTCTATAAAGGAATAATACCTGAAAAAATATGTATAAAGACATCTGAGGTACTTAATTCTACCCTTTTCAGACATATTTAAACAACATGGTCTACATATTTATAGAACCTGGCTTTTTCTTTTTTTTTTTTTTTTTAATTATAATAAATGCTCATCAACTTCTCATTAAGAAATCCATTTGTCCATGCCTCAGAAGAAAGAAACATGGAGGTTTTCCTACATTTGAGGTTCCTCTACCCGAGAATGAGGCTTTTCAGTACCAGAAAAAGCAAGAAAAACCTTGCAGATGCTACCACCAATCCTTAGTAAAAGGAATAAACTGTAGGGATTTGTACAGTTTTGGAATGTAGGCAAGGGCTGCTATCTAAACAAACACTTCTTTCCTGAACTAAACAGGGTGTGATCTCACAGGGCATCCTCTGTTCCATAAACATTTGTACAATTTTGCCATGAGCTAAACGTGGCCAGCATGATGCACACTATCAATGAATTGCAAGCAATGTGATGTAGTAGGGGGTTAAGTGTGCAAAGAGAAATACAGCACAGAGCAGCCAAATCTATGCTCATGTTTAGCTTACTTAGTAACTTCATTGTGTATCTTTTGACTAAGACACATCAAATTCACAGACTTAATGAGACAATCAGGCCCACAAGATTCACTTTGGAGACATATTATAACATTTTCCAAGGGGGAGGAGAAACATGTAATTACTTTGATAGAACTAATACAGATTCAATAAGCAAAATGCTGGCAATTACTTAACCGCAGAATCTGGAGAAGTTAGCAAAAAAGACACCAGGAATTATTTAATCATATCGTCTGGAGGAGCTACCTATTAGGATATCGACAATTATTTAACCACATCATCTGGAGAATCCAGTAAATCTGAGCTCTTTTAAATGTATAAATGTAGTTTCTAGAGATCTATTAAAAAAAAAAAAAAAAAAAAAAAGCAGTACCAGTTGTTTAATCATAATGTCTACGATATCAACACAGCTAGTAATTTGGCTTCAGGATTTAGAGAAGCAAGCAAGAAATACCATCACCCATATTTCCCTGCAGTGTGTTTACCGTTTAATGTAGAACCAGGCCTGAGCTCATGGCTTTGTTCCCCATGAAAATGCTGGCAGACTTTTTTCCTAGCTGAAAAGGAGGTTTTTTGTTTGAGGCACATGCTAAGGGTGACCATTGTTTTTAGGATTTTTCATGTATAATAATGTCCCAGACAGGTCTAAGAAAACTGATTTTTCTTGTTTCATTTCTGTGCATTAGGTATAAATGTAAAAGAAAATGGTTCTGTGGTTAGTTAAATGATCTGGTTGCTAGCCTGGGACTTCAAAGACACAAGATCAACACCTTGCTCTGCATGGGTGTTTCTGGGTCACCATAACCAAATCACACCAGCTCTCTACACCTCTCTATGCCTTCATTCTCATGAAGAATGATGAAAGTGCTATCTTGCCTTGCAGATCAAGATAATAAAGAGCATGAGAGATGTGAAGTGTACTGTAATGGAAACCTGAGAAATATCCAAGAAAGTTTGATTGGAAGATGGCAGTTGACCAAGATAAAATGGCTCCCAAACCAGAGTTAAAATTGCATCAGCAATACTTTGGGATGAATAATATCTAAACCTGCCAAAAAATTTGAAAGATTCCCATTAGGAACTTATCTTTTATTTCAGTTGAAGGTCTTCAGTTTATATGGTCTCTGTGTTAAAACGAGGCTTAAATCCCCAACAAAAGTTTTCAGATATGATCAGATAAGCATTCTGAGTCAGATATGCTGACTTGCACTGATTACATATAAAGAGTTCTGTGTATCATGTGGTTAAAAGAATGATGGAAGACTCAGAGCATGGATTAAGTATGCCAGCTCCCTTAGGGAGTTGCTGGGAAATGAAGGCAAATGGTTTAAAGCCAGAGAGATTTAAACTCCTAAATGCTTGATTCAACAAAACTCACTTCAGATTGCACCTACATTTGGAGCTTGTTCTAATCCCCTTACTGCAAAAATTTCCATGTGGAAAAATCCACAAGGCATTTACATTTCTAGTAAAGGATGCATGTACCACAGCCCATGTGCTGGCAGCAACGATTAGTTCAGTGACTTTCTCTTCCAAAAGTTCACATGAAATTTGCAGTGGGGGTGGTTTCTTATCTCATTCACAGATCTTGATCCATTGTGTGTCTTTATAACAGATCGATTGCTGCAAAAAAGGCTGCCAGGGAGAGGCTGATGACATACTTCCTTGCACACCTTACACTCCTACCTTCCTTAGGCAATGTGTTTAGGGCAACGTGAGTGTCGAGGCATTTTTCCCTCCTATACCCTGGGGCGACACAAAACCCTTATCTGTAAAATTGGTATTATAATTCCTGCACAGAAGATGAAGAAATTCTACTCCTTGAAATTTCTACTCCTTTAGCAGAACAGGTACATTTTAAATGAAAATTGTGATGTTCAGTATGGTTGATGAGAAAGGCTGACCACCTTGCCAATCTTGGTGACCTTTGTTAAAGAAACATCCTGAAAAGCAATGCTCCAAGCCCATAGACTTTCCACTTTTTTGAAGAATCCTTCAGTCTTTGTTCTATTTGGAGTAGGAAAGGAAGGTTCACACTTTGAGAGGTATGAAGGGCCCCACATACTTGCCATGGTCTAGGAGACAGTTCATAGCTGAAGTATTTACTTACATATGTGAATAGGTGCTTAGCTCCTTGGAGGACAGCATGTAACTCCCTTTCCTCTGTATTGTCTACTCTGCTGTTTTTATAACTCTTCTGATAATCTTGCTCCAAGGCTACTTGGAGTCCTACTGACCTTCCCTGGCCAGCACTAGTACAAGGGTAATAATAATGTCATGCTAATAGGAAATAGCAGGCTTGGAACTAGCCATTGTGGAAACTCAGCGGGACTTTCAGTGAAGCAAAGAGGAGTCATACAAAAAGAGACATTGTCTCCTTTGCATGCCAAGACATCCTTCCCCTCTGGCTCCATCACCACCTTGGCGGTCCACCAGCAAGGGAGCAGGATGGATAAGCTCTGCAGGCAGCACAGCTAACCCAAAACAAGCCTAGGGATTGCTTTGTTACTGTTTGACTCTGCCCCATGAGTCTTCTCTTCCCCCTCTCCTTCCTCTTTACCAGATTACTGTCTTCTCTGGCCCACAGCACACAAAGAAAGTATCCTCCAATGATGACTGCAACGCTCTGTTCCCCCTCTTCTCTCTCTGCCACTTAACACAGTGCTCTTCTGTCAAACACTATTGCTCCCAGATTAAAACAATATATGACAAAATGATACCCGCTGACTATTGACACTGGCAATTATATAAGAATTAAATGGGCTGTGTGTTTTGGACGCACTTCAAAGGCCTGTGGGATTCCCACACATGCTCAGAAAGCTGTGGGGTCCTTTTCAGTTCTCAGACATATGGCCACTTCCAAGCCTGTTATTTCCTATTAACATGAAACTATTATTACCCACTTACTAAATGCTTCCTGCCTATCCAGCCAGGAAAGAGAGCGTCCAAGATAACAGCATCAGAAACCCCAAGAAAGGGGGCTGGCAGATGGGTCTGTTTTCTAAGGAGCTGTGTGCAACAAGATTTATCTAACTTTCCGTTCCTCCGATGGTGGGTGTGGTTGAAAGGGTGATGTAATTTCTATCAACACTGGCTGTTTAGCTAAGCATCTGTCATAACAAGTGTGCAAGCCTGTTGCACCAGCCCAAGGTAGTGCACATGCCATGGGAAAAATCGTTACTACTTAACCGGCAAGTATTAACCCTACAACAGTCCACAGACTCCCATTTGACTCTTGCTTAATGAAATGTTTTGCAGTGCTAACCCCAAATTCATTTAGATTACTGCACTGATTGTGGAGAAGTAAGCTTCCAAGATCTGTCTTTCCAATATTGAGATGTGAAGGACAATACAGGTATTTCATATGACATCCTTCACTTCAGCCTTTGAATATCTTAGAGACATTTTAAGAAATGGCATTGAGGACAAGAAAAATACTAGCTTTTTTTTTTTTTTTTAATAAATTCTTAACTACATCCTGTATTTTCTGCTATATTCAGATTCTTAAGTCCCATGAAATTTGTGTGTGTGAGGGCAGTTAAGGATGAAGATCACAGCGAGATGATTTTTAAAGCACTTTGTGTTTCTGTGCCTTTGTACCAAACCTACAAGATCTAAGCCAGATCTAATGACTCTCCACTTAAGAGCGGGCATTTAGATCCATGCCTTCAGAAAATCTGTTCCTTAAGGATTTTCCTAAGAACACAGTGAAACCTAATCACAAAAGCAGATCTTGAAATCGGTCCTTCTGTTTCTTCTGACAAGGGAGCCTCCAGCCTTGAAATAGATAGAAGTATTCTCCCTTATTTTAAAAAAAAAAATTTTTTTTTTTTTTTCCCCTCTAAAGGGCTTTTGGGTTCAGGGAGAGCCAGGCCAGAGCTGCACAGCAGGGGTGCCAATGTCAGCTTGGAGGAGGACCCACCGTGGTTTTAATCCAGGCCCCTCATTATGGTTTCAGTGGGCTACACTGAGTCTTTCTGCCCGGGGGCTGCTTATGGGCAGGCTCCTCAGAGCACATTGTCCCAATCCCTCTTGAACCACACAGTGTGGGCTGCATCACCCCTTGCACTCCCACAGAGCCAAAAAGCATGCCATTGCCCTTGGTGACTCTGAGCACATCCCTTCCCAGAGGCCAAAAGCCTCCCTCAAACAGCAAGCTGAGACCATAAGAGAAACAAGGCGGCTCAGCGGCTGCCAACCCTGCTGTTATTCTGTGTTTCTATTCTCGGTCTTATCCTCCCCCACGTGGACTGCGGGGATTAACCTGGATTTCATCCATGGGGCTCCAAAGCATCATGTTTACCAGACATCTCTCAGGTCACAGTGCCTTGGTGGTACAAACAAATATAAATGCAGCCTGATGATGTAGGGAGCAAGGGAGAAGATAGAAATGTCATCATGGCAGTGTCCGCACAGAGGGTTGCAGCACATGGCAGAACGATCTGTTTAATATCTCAGCCTCTGTGTGGACATGCGGCCTGCTCCTGAGGTTAACCATCTGCTGCATGACAACCCTGTCATTACTGCCTCTGCTATAGGAAGGCGTGGGGTCCAGGTGAAATCAGGCTTTGCTCCTGGCACCAGCAGGAGATGTGTGTAGCAGGACATGGTTCACCCCCAGCCCTCTCCTCCTTCCCCTCCCTAGCATTCCACAGAAATCAGCAGAGGGACAAGGATGAGTTGAAACCCACTTAACCAAGGTCAGTTGAGGAGGAGTGCCTAGCACTTCCAGACCTGGTACCCACACCAATACCTACCACTCCAGGGCACAAAACCTTCCTGAAAGTGCTTTTGGGTATTAGACTGCTGTGCACCCTGCCTTGACTGCTGCTTTCTACCAGCAGTACCACCATTTCATGCATCTCACCCTCTGAGCAGATGCTAATACATTGCAAGAACTGATTTGGGTAGGAAGAACCCTCTTGCTGCTTGTTTGGTGGAGTTTTCTCTCGTTTGAGTGACAACAGTCTATGTGACCCACACCAAAGCCTCATTCTTCTTGGGTGGGCTTCAGTCTTAAAGGGATACATTTCCAAAGGGGATTTAGCTACGTGATGGCTGAAATCCAACAGACATTGCTTTGAAATTGTACCCAGTTGTTTATATACCATACCACTCTTGCAAACAATGTATATCTACACATGCAGAACAGATCATCCAAAATAACACAATATTGCCATAAAAAGTGTTTTGATTATTAAAAATAAAGCTTACCTTTAAAAAAAAAAAAAAAGCTTAAAAAAAGCTTATTGATTTCTCTATGAAATATCCAGATGCAAAAATCACATTTAAAACATGTGAACTGTTCTTTATTTTAAGCCACAATAACTTGAAGGGAAATCATGAATAGCAGCAATTAAATCCAGGTCAGAACAGAGTCAGCTCTTCCATGACCATATCTAAACAGCAAATATGACTGCAATCAGTGCTTTTTATCAAATGCTGCCTAGTGAACCTCATTGTCCCAGAACTCACCATGGATTTGTTAAACAGAAGTTGTTACCATCTTCCACTGCTCCTGCACCTGTTGACTGAGCAAAAATTTCTGTGTAGTGAAATTTTTTTACTTTTTTTTTTTTAAACAGGATCACAGTATCTCAGAGCTGTTAGATTTGGCAGGGACTGTTGGAGACTGTCTAGTCCAATCCCACTATACAAAGCAGGGTCATCTAGAGCAGGTTGCCCAGCACAGTCTAGTTGGGTTTTGAGTATCTCCAGGGATGGAAACTCAACAACCTCTCTGGGAAACCTGCATTCAACAACTCTCAGAGTAAAAAGTTTTTTCTTCTTTTCAGGTTTAAAGGAAATTCCATTTGAATAGAACAAATGATCTATTCTATTCTATTCTATTCTATTCTATTCTATTCTATTCTATTCTATTCTATTCTATTCTATTCACTTTCTTCTATTCTAAACATTGCTATCTGTAAGCAGTACTAGTCTTTCCTATTCTGTGCAATGATGAAATCTTAAAAAGCTCTGTTTAGAGATGTATAAAAATTTTCTGTTGCTGAATTTCATTCTTAAATCCAGAAAATAATAAAGAAATAAAATAAATGATAAGGACATTGTAAGGGCAAAGAATTTTCCAAACAGTAACCAGTAAAATGTGGAGATAAACTGGTATCACTGACATCCACTGCAGAAATCCTTCCATTGACTGCTTGGGGGCTCTTGTCCTTTTCTTTTCTTTCTTTTCTTTTCTTTTCTTTTCTTTTCTTTTCTTTTCTTTTCTTTTCTTTTCTTTTCTTTTCTTTTCTTTTCTTTTCTTTTCTTTTCTTTTCTTTTCTTTTCTTTTCTTTTCTTTTCTTTTCTTTTCTTTTCTTTTCTTTTCTTTTCTTTTCTTTTCTTTTCTTTTCTTCTTTTTTCTTTTTTCTTTTCCTTTCCTTTCTTTTCCTTTCTTTTCCTTTCCTTTTTTTTCCTTTCTTTTCCTTTCTTTTCCTTTCCTTTCCTTTCTTTTTTCTTTTTCTTTTTCTTTTTCTTTTTCTTTTTCTTTTTCTTTTTCTTTTTCTTTTTCTTTTTCTTTTTCTTTTTCTTTTTCTTTTTCTTTTTCTTTTTCTTTTTCTTTTTCTTTTTCTTTTTCTTTTTCTTTTTCTTTTCTTTCTTATTATTACTATTATTGTTTATTTCTGTTTTGTTTGTTTTAATATGTCTTTTTCAAAAGCCTCTGTCTGGAAAAGGTGCCTGTAATGAGAAACTTGCATCTGGAGGTTGACTGTTTGCATCCAGAGATCACCACCCTCAGCAAGAGTGAAACACAACTGCCATATATGTAAGGGATCCCAGAGGGAAAACTTCCCTTAGCAACATATAGTGAATGTCATTAGCATTCCCCTAGAAGCACCATGAGTTTTTTTTGTTTTGTTTTGTTTTGTTTTTAAGGACTCAGGAGACTGCAATTCTCTTCTTCTGTTGTTCCACCCCTCCCCCCCCAACAGTATCCCCCAAATCTTTGCAGATTTCCAGTGTTTCCCGAGAATAGAAAACCTTTTCTGCACAAGTTTTGTTGTTGTTTTTATTGTTGTTGTTTGTTTGCTTGTTTTGTTTTGTTTTCCTTGGCAGGTGGTACTTGCATTTCAGTTTGTGCTCGCTGGTGAGACATCAGAATCAACATCTGTTGATTCCTACCTAGAATAGCTCTGCATGAAGGGGAAGACTGAGGAAGAAGTGGCTGAACTGAAGCCTGTTGAAGTTTATGGAACTAATGGCTTCTGGAGAAAATTCTCAACCTTTAATGTATTTGCATGTTTATACTTGGAGACAATCACATGCTCACTCTAGGCAATGAAACCATAATGTTCCATCTGCAGACTGACAAATGCTGTTAATGATACTCACAATCATATCCTATAGAAAGAACTCCACCCACTCCTCCTTCTTCTTAGTATAAACACTTCTCTTTACAGCACCTGAGGCATTTTGGCTTTTAAAAGAACTAAAGACTGTTGGAGACCTCCTGAAGCCTTGACGCTATTGCAGATGGGGGTGTATTATTAACTCCTTCATTAACCAATTAAGTGTTGCTTTAATATCCTAAAGTTTTTCCCCCATTGATATCAGGGGGAATCTCTTCCTGAATCTAAGCTCTGGGTAGTTATTTTAATGCCACTACTCTCTCTTGTGTCATATACAATTGTTTTTTTATGTTTTCCTTGTTTGCATCTGGTTGTATTTCTGCACATCAGTTATGGTCCCTCTGAGCCTGAAATCTACTGGGTTATTTAAACCAACCTAGGCCAATTTCTTTACTCCATTTACTTTTTACTGCCCTTTAACTCACCAGGGAATGTATTGGCTCTTCTTATTGCCTCACCTCCCCGTCACACAGTGCTCCTAGCTGAAAGCAAGGTGATAATCTGCCCTTTGGGCATATAGGGAGATAATTTCCAAAGAAGTTAAGAGACTTTCCCAAGGTAGATCACGAAGTATGTGGCAAAACTGGCAACTGAATTATTGAGAGTGGTTTATTTGTTTGTTCTTTCAGTCAGAATCCAGGACTCCACACCAACACTGCTCTTTAAAGTAAGGCCAAGTGGAAGAAAAGGTACAACGTGAGATTTAAAATGCTTTCCAAATGTAACCACTCAAACTGCCTATTTCTCTCCCATGACTGAAAATTAGTTGAGACTAATCCCACACTCTGAGCTAGTAATCTGCAATTGAACCCAGCTGCTAAACTCTACCATGCTTCTTTGAAAATCCCATGCAGAATTTTCCCTTTTATAACAATAGACTCTGAAACAGTCTTCATGGTTTACTAGCACTGCTAAAACTTTTTCTCTTTCTCTCTCTTTTTTTTTTTTTCCTTTTTTTTTTTTTTTTTTTTAATGTACTGGGAATGAATAAGAGATAGAATAAACACCTTATCCCAGTAAACTGTATCCTGTATCCTCATCTAACAGATGACAGTGAAGACCATGAAGACAGGACATGAAAGAGTCTTGTATAGGGAGTTATTCTGATTCTAATGACACTCATTCAGAGAGTCTGAAATATATCTCTTCATGACAAATAATAAAGACATTAAGCCTAGAAAGAGGACTTCGAAGCCTTAAATGTAATTTGTTTTTCAACCCTTAGCAATTAATCTAATTAAAAAAATATATATGTCATGCCACAATTAGCCTCATTGTCTAAAATTCCTCCATAGAGTGAAAAGAAGCAAGTATATGTGCAATAATACATATTAATTCCTTACACATCAGAGACATGTAAGATGAATTCACCTTCAGGAGAATCTCTGCCCCTCTCTTATGATCATGAATATAGTAATGGAGATCTAGTTAATGAAGTCTATAGAGAGATTAAGCTCACTCTTTAGAAGATGCACAGGTGTGATCAGATGAATTGCTCTCTGGACTCTTGACTGGATCACCACTGTCTATCACAGGATCTTGGTCACTCATGTCACATGTGGACCTCTACCTGAAGACACCTCTAATGACATCTCAGGTACTCTGGGAGATTTGAAATATTCCTATGTGGCTCCTAGATGGGAACTGGACCTGTAGGAGACCAGTGCCAGTCTGAACTGAAAGCTGAGACAGAAGGGATACCCTGAAGCTACCATATGTATATATTTCAATCAAAAAGCTGAATTCCATACATATGGTGCAACTTTTTTGTTGTTGTTGTTTATTTGTTTTCTTAAAATAAGCCTAGATAATCCCATTGATTGAAGAGATGTACCATAACTGGTGCTGCAGGTAACAGGATACTGTTTTTAATTAAATGCTTATGTACAAAGTGTAAAATAAGAGAGACAGGTTTAGGTGTTCATGTGCATTTGAGTGTTTAATTACCCACTTAGCTTCTCTGTGTTCTACTTTTTCTTCCCATAGATATATTTTGCACCTTCTCAATATCTGCCTTCAGTGGCACCATCAGTTCCAATGGGACGTCACATGCCAGTACATGAAGCTCAGACTCAGCTAAGGGAGTTCAAAAATAGATATCCTCTCCTAAGCCTTCCTGAACTCCCTTAGAGCCTTTAGAAAATTTCGATTGTTTGTGAAAAGGTGACTGTTTATTCTCACTGTGTTTTTTCTTCCCTCCTACTTTTTTTTTTCATCTGTTTTTTTATGGATGTAAAATGCAGGTCTTCTGATGAAATAAGAATGGCTATGAAAACCCACAAACCCATTTATCTGGAAATGACCCAAGCCCATTCCAGTCTATTACAATCTATTGGGAGACAAGTGCTGGCAAGTTTCTTCCAGATACATCATCAAATTAATGGCCATCAGAGGCCTTTCTTGAAGCAAGAGGGGAGGAGGTGAAAGTTACAGACGCAAGCAGGACATAAATAATATAACTATGGCAGAAAACAAACCATTTGTTGTTAGTTATCACCTTTCAGCTTGAAAGTGACAAAAAACAAACAAAAGGAATTTGTTATGTACATTGAGGTTGGAGGAGTGTAGGAATCATGCAGCTCTCAAGAACATTCAAGGAAATAGGCATTTGCCAAATATATGCTACTGCCATAAGTTGGTATTTCTGCCTGCTCTTTGCTTATTATATCAGAGATTTTGTTGTCAGAGTGGGAAAATTCAGGGAAATGAGTGACAGACAAAATAATAACAATATATTAAAAAAAAATAGAAGCAACTTTTCCTTCTCTTTCCTTAAAATTAATGAAGGATGAAGCCATCCCCAAACTGAAAGGGTGGGGTTCAACAGGAAGCCAACAGACTCCCAATACCCCAGATAAGGTGCCAGTAAATGTATATTCAGTAACCTTGGGGTGGGGCTTTCCAAAGTGATTGGAGAGCAAAATACTTCTCACCTAACTCTAGCTGTGGAACGCCTCCAATGGGAAGTCCCCAGGCACCTTCAGGGGATGGTTCATTACTTAAGTGTTTGTGAGAAGTGGGATGCTATTCAGAAGTGCATGTGTTTAACAAAATAGGAATTCAGTTTAGACCAGATACCTAGCAGTTAGGTGACAAAAGTTAGGCAAGGTGATTCTCACCTTAACTGAATAACAGGCAACATTTCCATGGGTGTTTTTGAAAGGTGAGTAACAAAAACAGAGCTGGGTTTTGTTGTCCTCAATCAAATCATGAAGTCCGAAAACCCAGCGTGTCAGCATGCATGGATGCTCTTACTGATCCATAGGAATGTCTCATGCTGTGAACAGACCCCTTGAACCCAGTGAGATTACCATGACTTTACAGGAGTAAATTCCTTCAGATTGAAACATTAGTGTTTATTTTGTCTGGGTAAGATAGGTCTGTATCAATGTTTGTATACTTACTGCTTGATTTTGTGAAAAGGGAGAGCATTTTGTAACTCTGCATCCATTGCAGACAGTTGAACTGCAGCAAATTCAAAGCAGTAGATTAAACTTCAGAGGTTGGACTAGGTGATATTGGAGGTCTCTTCCAACCTAGATGATTCTGTGATTCTGTGAAACTTCAGTTCCTGCAAGTGAGCGAGTTGGCCACATGTCCGCTGCTGTCAGCAGAGACCAAGGGTGAGACCCCGGGTGCCAGTGGCTGTCTCAGATAGCATGAGACATCTACATCTGGTCAACTGAGTCATACTGCTGGTCAATAAAGCTAATACACGTCAGGGTCAATTCTGATTACCACCTATACTGGTCAGATGAATGACTTTCCCACTCGTTGCATTAGTCAGTGGTCCACTGAGCTTCCCATACAAAGAAGTTTCATCAGATTTGAGACAACCTATGGTATGTAAGACTTGCTCACAGTGCTGATAGATACAACACAGGACCTGCCAGGTAACTACTGTTCTGGAAGAGCATCTAAAGATCATTCAGTTTTCAACCATGAAAAGGTTTTCAAATAGCATTAGATTCCTGTTTGTCAGTGAATACAGGTACGGATCTCCATTTGTTATAACGGGACTGAGTTACCTATGTCTTATGAAGATCTATGTACTACAGACCAAAGATCCCTATACCACATGTTGTTTTGCAGCAGGAGACCTTACAGTGACTGAATGACAATAAAAAATACATAAAGTTAGATGAGATGAATAACAGCTTAAAAGTCTAGGCTTTTAGCCAAACAAGCTTTTCTGTGTTGTGACACTAATTTAAAGTAACTGTTTCAACAACCTGGAAAGTTTAGGTTCAAATTCTCAAGAGAAAAAAAGATTTGAGGAACAGGGAGAGGATTGTTGTTTCTTCCAATTATTGCACAAGGAAAAAACATTAAACCAATGACTTTTCATTTAGTCTTGAGTTAAGGAATAATGAAAGTAAGTAATTCATTGAGAGACTGGGACAGTTCAGAAAACACAGAACTGCTGGAAAAGTATATTGTGAGAGCATTTACCAAGACTGTGAGGCTCCTACTCAGAAAATCACATCATGGTGATCTTCCTATTTAACTTCTTTGCTAGTGAAGAGAGGTACGCAATAACTATAGAACTTGTATCATTTCAGAGCATCTGTTTGTTGCCAAAAATGCAACAAGATGTGGAAAAAAGAAAGGATAAAAATGTTTTCACCATATTTTGGAAAAATTAAATGGCCTCATTTTTATTTTCAACCATGAGAGTCAGAGACAGATTTATTTTATTTTATTTTTTTAAACTGAAACTAGTTTGATCAGGTGTTGAATAACCTAATTACATGGAAACATTCTGGAGTAGAAGGATGTAAGTAAGGATAGAGAAGAATTCATCTCCTTCAAGATCTATTCACTGAAAAGTAGAGCTATAAAGTTAAGAATGGGCCCCTGTGTCACCAAATGACATTATGCATTCAGGGCAAAGTTGAATATAACTACACGTATGCTCCTGACATAATAGTTGAATTTTGTGCTGGTGTAACTGAAAGCAGAATTGATTGTGTTTTCACTCAGGAATACAGTCTAGAAAAGAATCTCCTACAAACTCAGGGCTGATCCAACTTAATCACAAGTCACAATGGATAGAGAAAAGCAGTAAGTAAAGCTCTGGATGAAGGAGGGAGGGAGGCAGAAGATGAAACCTAGACCAGTATTATCCCACCCCAGAGAGCTCTGCACATCTAGCTGCTGATTACAAGTATTTGCATCAAGGATCACATTTCTTACTCCATGCTCGTTAACTTTAGTCACTCCATCTGAGTGCTTCACCTGGGGGGAGTGGTTGGTTATTCAGGAAATATGGCTGCTTCACTTTTCCAGATTAATGCAAGGGTGATGTGGCCCAACTGTGCACCTGGCTCATGGATCTGTAAAATGCTTTTGAAATCCCACCGAGCAAAATCAGCCATGGAAGTGTCAGTTACCTTCACTGAGCGTATAAGCAAACAGGTATGAAGTTGTGAATTTTTGGAAACTCACAGCTGAAGCCTGATGCCTGTAGCTGTTTCGATGGAAAGCCAATTTGTCCTGTTTTATATAGAATTTAGAATTGATATTAGGTAACTCTGGCCAATTCACACACTCCTTTTTACATGCTTCATGCACAGTATCATCAGGTAGTTTCCTGTACTGATTCCTCAGTCAAGTGACTAAAAATGATTAGTACCTATAATTGATGCAATGATCAGTGAATCCTTCTTTGTCATTAATGTATGAATCCCAAGCAAACAGTTTCTTTAAAAAATAGTACAGAATCTCTCAAAATCTCCCTTTTTCTTTTTCTGTCTTTTAATAATATGGAGAGCTTCAAGCCCGTGTTCCCAAATCACGCCCTGATGAAATGCCAAGGTCTGGTTTCACCATGCATATGATTCTCATTTAGGAGACACATACTTAGATGAATCAACGTCAAAGGCTCATTTAAACACAGCAATTCTGCAATGAGCTAATAACTCATGCACAACAAGGTATTTCTTTTGCTAGCTCTAAACAAATTATGAATGTTAAATAAACATCTTCTTCTTGCTTAAACTAGTCAGATGCAGAGGAAGCAACCGGCTGCTTTTAATAAAAATATTGTGTAAAATGAGAGAGTCACAGATGGCGAGGTCTATTTTTTTGTTTTCTAAAGGGTGATTTTAATTTTGATTGAAGCTTCGTAATTTCTTTTCTCATTTGATTTCCCTAAAGCAACGTTCCAGCAAACATAGTTTTCCCAGTTTGAATATTTAGGCTGTGCTGAGATGAAATTCTCATCTGGAAGAGTTTTTCAGTCATTCGTATAAGATGTGATCCAGTGCCCATCAAAGTCAATAGGATTCTTTCTACCCATTCCAATAGGCTTTGGATGAAATCTCTGGGGTTTGATCTAAAGCCCAGAGAAATTACATAGAGATCTTCACGCACTTAAGAGAAGGTGGTTGAGACTCCTTCATTCTGCCCTGCTGGAGTACTTTCCGACAGAAGCTTCACTCAAATAAAGCATTCAATTTAATGGGAAATTATGTTTAAAATGTCTCGGCTTTTGAACAAAAAGAAAAAAAATGTTTTCATATCAAGTTTTGTAGTTTCTATCCATCTATTTATCTATCTACCTATCTAACTATCTATCTATTTACTACTCTTTTAACCCTCTGAGGACAGAATAGGGAAGAAAAAAAAAAAGTAGCTTTTTTTTTTTTTTAGTTCAGTTTCAAAAAACAAGAAAATAAGCCACTGAACCAAAATACTGATTTTCACAGTTCTTTATTTTATTTAAAACTCATTTACAGCAGGAGAGGACAAGCAAGTATTTCAAGCATATAGAAAGTAAAAGAAAAAGAGTATTTTTATTTTAGTCATCAAAGAGTTCTTTTTCAAATGGTAAACTGAGGTCTAGCAAATCTCTCATGATGCCATTTTAAACCTGTTTAGCTTTCTCCAAACTATACTCTTTACCTGCTCATTATTTTAGATGTAGCATTAAAGAGAAATGGTAGTGATGTACATATCAAGGACTGTAACTGTACCCATTGCAATATTTCAAATTAAAGTTGAAAAATGCTGCTGTATGAAAATTTTTGGAAAAACGTATCAGAGTAACTAAATTTCTCTCTTTTGAACAGGGAAATTAAAAAAAAAAAAAGATGTAACAACAAAAAAATCCCCTTTAGACAAACAAGATTTTTTATCTGATAAACAATAAAAATGTTGATCAACTTTTTAAAGTTTATTGAAATGCAATTCCAAATATCTTTCAGATATTGACATAAGCTTTTTTTTTCTTCTCCCCCCAAAAAAATCATTTTAAGATTAAATTCTATATTCCTTTTTAAGTGAACAAAATGGAGTTTGTTACCACAGAATTTAAAGTCCAGTTTCAGTTTAGGAAACTTAGTTTATATCTTTCCTAAGCTGGGACTGGATATGAAATTTAACCCTGAAAATGAGTTTAAGCTTTATAGTGCATCATACCAGTGTGATGCAGAATGCCTTGTTGTACATCATGGCTTCTCATCTCAGACAGCCTCATCTCTCTATAAAACTGCAGGATAAAAGAAAGTTTCTTTCAAAAAAAAAAAAAGAAAAAAGAAAAGAAAAAAGTAAAACAATTACCAAAACAAACAAACAAACAAAACCAAAAAGCAACTAACCAAAAAAACCCACCTCACTAGGATTACACTTGATGAAAAGATGAAAATAGGGTTTGGGCACTTGTACATTTCACTTAATTTAATCTAGAGACTCCTGCCACTAACTTGAGGTGTGTATGGAAGCTAAGATGTTGGGGTTTCAGTCAAGGATGATTGTTGCCCCCCCTGTTTCTGGTGATGTAGGGAGGAAGAAATACCAGAGCAGCACTGCTGATCCTCTGTCACATCAACATTAACCTGAAAGATTCAAATCCTGTCTCCTTCATGTTGAACTAGATGGATTTAGAGGTATTTTCCAACCTGAACGTTTCTATGATTCTGTGATTCTGGCTCAGCAGAATTGTGTGCCCAGTCCTTTAGACTGCAGGGTCCTATGTAATAAATCATGTACTAACTGTTCTGCTTTGTACTCTCGGCTATAAAAGCATTTTTTGCTTGTGCTTTCCAGGCAACGGTATACATTTTAGCAGACCTTTGATCTTGACTTTACACTGCTCTCTCTTGCTGTGACTTGAAGAAGGTGAGAGTGGGGCTGTCTTTAAGACTGCTCTATTGTAGTGAGGGTGCATTCTGCTGGGCAACTGGAAAGCAATAGCTGCCCAGGTCTCTAGCTAGAAGATAAATGGAGATAAGAAGAGCAGATTGCATTTATCACTTTTCTAGTCTAGTCTAGAGCAGATTGCATTTATCACTTTTCTAGTCTGATGCAATATGCAGGCTCAAAAAAAATGAAGTTATAAAGCTGAAATATAGAAGAACTTTATTTTATTAAAAAGTGAAATTATTTTTTTTAAGACAAAAAAAAAATAAAAAATAAAAATAATTTTTTGTCCTTGCAAGAAACCTTGGCCAGGAGGGAAAAAAAAATTGTTGATGAAACACATTGAAATAGGTTCAATATAAACACATATGCTTCTATTGGAGTATACATTATTGTTCTTTTACAGAATATTTAATGGTCCCAAATGACACAGAGGAGGCCTTGCTCTGCTGGAGCCTAGATCTTTCATATCAGGAAAGGAGATCCCACCCAGAATCAGAGCATTAGTAGCTGAAAGAAAGACAACACTGAAAAACAGGCTCTGATCAGGATATTAGTAACCAGACAGAGTGAGCAATGGGGAACCCAGCGGAGATGCCCACCCTTAAGAGCTCAGGCAGGAAGAATGTACGTCCTAAATTTTATTCCCATGAAGACTCATCAAGATAGTCTGGAAGCCAATGTGTACAAAACTGAAGCGTCCTTTCTCCCTTCCTGCCTTCGTAGTTAGTCTGAGCTTAATTTTCTGTCTTGTTATTTATGGCTTTTGGTAATGTAGTGAGAAGCGAGCACAGGGGCAGGAAGGGCACTTCCCCTGCTCACTGCTTCTGATTGTTCAGAGGTGCCACTCCCAGTGGTATTAATCAGAGCAAGACCATCAGAGCTTGGCTCTGGCTCCAAGTGAAGCAAGATCCTGCTCTCTTGCCTGGAAAACATCTGCTGGGGTGGAGAGAAGGAACAACAAACACAAGAGAGAGGAGGGAGACCTGGGACATGGAGAACCGTAAAAAGCTACAGTTGGTAAAAAGCTACAGACCTTTCAAGGTCTGATTCAAAGCCCCCAATGAGTCAGTGACTCTATTGACTGAAGTCAGAAAGCTTTGGATCAAAATCAGGAAGGCTGTTTTAATCTTTCCAGTGCTACGATTTTTAACCTGTGGCTTGCAAATTCATAGTGTGTTATCGTCTGGAATTGTTAACTAACAAATTTAAATCAAAAGTCTCAAAAGGAGGCTTAAGTTCAGTAAAGGATGTGGGAGGTTATCTCCACATGAAAACCTTAGAGATCAGTAAAAAAGAAAAAGTAGACCACCATCACAGAACATTTCACTGTCTTCCCTGCATTGCTTCTCTACTACATTACCACTGGGAGCTTGTCTACAACCCGTTACCTCAGAAGGCCAGTAGAAGAAACTTGTCATGACTTGCGAAGAGAAAAAGGAAAAGTTCCCAGAAATTTGGACAGAGGTTTACCTTCTTGAATTTTAATTCAACCAAGAACCGCACTAACACAACTACAAATTTAGCCTATACAAGGAAATGTCAATGGACAAAATCAAGCGAACAAGCAGACAAGACTGTGAGAGGATACCAGAATATGGATCAGATCCATTACAATGCAGGACTAGTTACCAAACTTTCTATGGAGCTTTGGATACTGTAGTCAGGATATAAAGACATATGTAGAACATACAAAGACATACCAGAACATGGCCTAGGAAAACAATAGTTGTATCCACATGGTTATTTACTCTATGTGGCTTAATGCCAAATTTTCTGGATGGTCTGTCCACATGAATGCTCTTGAGTCAAAGTGACCAAAGCAGGATTGTTTCAGGGATCACTTAAAAGCATTATTTAAGCTTTTGTGTGTGCTTTGGGAATGCTTTGTGTATGCCTCCAGGCTGGCCCATGGTAGCAGACTCTATTTATCCCATCTGCTCTTGCAATATTGTCTTATGACAGATGTAAGGGAGATGGGGAGCTTCGGTGTTTCCCAGAAGTACCAAGTATTCTAGAGGGAACAGGGAGTCAGTTTTTCTGCTCTCTAAGGCAGAAGCTCACAGGCGTACTCTGAATTTCAGTCTGTTTTCCTAAACTAACTCCTTCATCAGCACGAGAAAATCTCATTTCCCTTTTTATGATAGTTCCAAGATAAAGATAATCAATTTTTTATCCTTGCATTACTTAGTGGCATGGTTATTACACCAGGAAGGCACAATTAAATTCTTATTAATATACAAAGAAGCAGAGGACATTATAATACAGTAATCCTGTAGTTGGAACCACATCTTACATCTTTTCTTTTCAGAACTGCATGTACAGATAAAGCAGGCTTGGAACCAGTGAGGTTTCTCAGCACCATGATCCAGCCAGACTTACTGGGGTCTAAATAGATGAAGCTACACCTGAATAGGTGTTATTGTGACAAAATTTTCACAGAATGGAGGTGCTTCCATTATGGGAGCGTCGCTGTAAAGATCAGCTGACAATTCCTGCACCACACAAGCTGCATTAGGAAAGGGGTGTCTGTGGGAACAGTTCCTGAGTTAAAACCTTGTCCTGGCATAGGTTTACATCTCTATGTATTTGGGTTTACGTGGCAAGGGTTTGATAGCAGAGGGGCTGCAGGGGAGACCTCTGTGAGCAGAGCCCAGCAGCTGCCCCATGTCAGAGCAGAGCCAGCTCCAGCTGCTCCAAAAGGGACCCGCTGCTGGCCAGAGCCGAGCCAGAAGTTCCCCTGTGGCCTGTGGAGAGGCCCCTGGTGGAGCAGGCTGTCCCCCTGCAGCCCACGGGTCCCACACGGAGCAGATCTCCACGCTGCAGCCCGTGGAGGAGCCCCCGGTGGAGCAGGTGGATGTGGCCTGGAGGAGGCTGCGGCCCACGGAGAGCCCCCGCAGGAGCAGGCCCCGGGCCGGAGCTGCAGCCCGTGGAGAGGAGCCCCCGCAGGAGCAGGGGGTCTGGGGGGAGCTGCCGCCCGTGGGGGACCCGTGCTGGAGCAGTTTGCTCCTGGGGGATGGACCCCGTGGGACGGAGCCGTGTGGGAGCAGGTCTTGAAGAGCTGCTGCCTGTGGGCAGCCCCCGCAGGCTCAGTTCGGGAAGGACGGCATCCCGTGGGAGGGACCCCGCGTGGAGCAGGGGCAGAGCGTGTTAAGGACTGACTGCAGCCCCTATTACCTGTTCCCCTGCACCGCTCAGGGGGAGGAGGTAGAAGAGGGTAGATGGAGGAAGGTGTTTTTACTTTGCTTTTAGTTCTCACAGTTCTAGTCTGTTAGCAGTAGGCAATAAATGTCATTAATCTTCCTCATGCTGAGTCTGTGTTGCCTGTGATGGTAATTGATGTGTGATCTCCCTGTCCTTATCTCAACCCACAAGCTGCTTCTTTCCTTCTATTTTCTCCCCCTGTTCTGTTCAGGAGGGAGAATGACCAAGCAATATAGTGGTGCTTTGCAGCCCAGTGGTATTAAACCTTCACATTGTTGCAGGTGGAGATCATTCTCCCAGTTCACAGCTCCTTTAACGAGTCTGTAGGAAAGAATCAGACAGAATTTTAATGGTGTGTGTCTACCTTTTAAAAATCCCTGGCAAGTACAAATGGTTTACAGCTAGGTATGTAGATGTCTGCATACTGCAAAGTGAGCACTGAAGAAACCCTCATGAGACCTCTGAGCAATGCTACTGTGACCACGCCACACAATCCAAGGCAAGTTAGCACTGGATGAACTTTGAACTAAAGCAATTATACTGATGCCAATTCTCAGCTCACTCAGCCTGAATTGTCCTGGCATTCCCTGATAGAAACATACCTGGATTTATATGCCAAAAATCTTTGGAAGGAATTTACTGGGGAAGTTACAAACTACTGAAGTCGCATAGAATCCTGCAGTTCAGCTTTCTTATAGCTATTGCCAGATGGCCAGACAAATGAGATTGGGAATCGAAATTCCCTGTACAGTTAAAGAGTGCTGGTAGGTGGTATGAACTTGGTACTATCGGACTTTGATATAAGGGACAAATTATTGTACCAACAGTTTTCAGGCATTAATATTGTTTTTGTCATGTCTATGCCATGCTTATGCAGTCCACAATGCTTATGTGTTCATCCTCTTGCAATACTTTCTGAATCTTTTGGTCAACTACCATCACATTTGACAGAAGGCAGGGGTCTAAGGTTCTTACAAGTATGATGAGAAAATGGGGTTTGGAAAGTGAATTTACCAGTGCCTTAAACAAGACAAAGTGTGAACTTGTCCCATATTAAACACCAAGAAAACCACAAAGGCAGAGGATAATACAAAATCCCTAATTTCAGGATTTCTTTTAACCCGAACTCATGCTTTATTAGACACCAAAGATTTCAGCAGAAAGACCTTCTGCTATAGGAAACAAAACTTCATCTGTTTCATCACTCAGAACTTATTAATTCTCTTGCTAGCAATATTAATTCTGCTTTTTCCTTTCCCTGTTTCTCTTGACAAGTATTGTTTGACTCTGTAAGTTTGTGCTTGATCACTCTCCCCTTTCCCATTTCCAGAGTATCCTTGAATAACAGGTCTTTGAACAGCCCTCCATGAAGCAATTGCCCACGTACTTTGGATTTTTCTGTTCCAAATGGATTAGAGCCAGTTTTATGTTAAGCCAAGTGCCTTTTAGGATTCCCCCCAACTGCTCTGTACTTCTGGAAAGCTATTTCTTGTCAGAAACCCATGGACTGTGATCATTCCATGCTTCAAGTTTTCTTGTACATTTTCCTGAGGAGTCATATGGACCATGAACTGAAACCAGTTGCTGTGCTGATGGACGTCTGGTTGGAGTTGATACACTTAACCCTGCCTTCCTAGTACACTGAATTCAAGCACAACACAGTCACTGATTCTCACACAACCAGGCCCACAAGAGCCTCTTACCTTTTTTTTGTTGTTGTTTCTTCATTTAAAAGTTAAAATCAAATGAATGGCTTTTGAGAGATACTTTTAGGAAAACATTTTCACTTTTAACTAGAAACATTTTTTGTTTGTTTGTTTACTGTCAACAACAAATTATGGTTTTCAAAAGCCAAAACTCTTTCAAAATTGAGATTTTTGTCTTTTTCCTTAATAAAATTAAAACAATTCCTAAACAGAGACCCATAGCCAAGTGAAACCAGCCCAGAGGTCTAGTTCCATGTTCCACAGCCAGCAGCAGATAGCCATTATTAAACCATGTAAATGGTGAGGTTTGGTGTAGTTTACCTGCTGACAGAAGAATGTCTCACCACTACAGACCACTGCAAGTGGACTGATGAGTGTGTTAGAAAATGGTTTATAAAGAATTTTGTGCAGAAGCAGAAAAACTAGATGGGAGGTAGATCCTTCGTCCAGAGTTTCCACATCTAGCCCTTTACCTGCTGTAGTTAATCCAAGCTGAGGCAACGAGCATCACGGGACTGAAATACCTTTCTCTCAGTCTTCCCATTGGCATTAGCTTTGGAAAACAGTCAGACCATCACACAGGGAGGTAACATACCAGCAGTCATCCCTTGTGCTCATAGGGGGCTAAGCTTTCTCCAACCAGTCCAACCTACCTTCAGTAACACAGGATAAATCTGCTTTCCAGTGCTTTTTGGCTCTTCCCTCTGCAACCACAGTCACTGGATAGATGGCTGAATGACTTGCTCTTTATCCCTGAAAATAAAAATAAATCTCCTATATGTGTGTGTGCATGTAATCTTCCCTTTATAGCACTGCCTGAAGGCTAGCTCTGTCAGGCTTGAAGTCTTTAAGAAAATCATTTCTAGGATTTGAAGCCACCCCACTCCTGCTCACTGGGGTATAGCAGACAACTGCTCTGATCTCATATTTCATTTTGCCTGGATTACATGTGGTATGAGTTCAGTAAAAAGGATCACACAAGTTCAGCAGTGTATTATTTTATGTGCCAGCCTTTAGGCTCTCTATTAGTTCATGAGAGTATCTTTGTCAGGGGGAATCAGTGATCTTAGTCTCCTCCCAGTTAAACTTGTGGAGCATCCCTGGATGTGAATATCACTCTTTAAAAAGGACAGCACAGGTGAGAAATATTGTTTCCCTTACCAGTAATTGTTACATAATTTTATTTTATTTTATTTTATTTTTTATTTATTTTATTTATTTATTTATTTATTTATTTATTTATTTTTTCTTGAAAGAAATGGCATCTACATGGCACACAGCCATGCAGCTCACAACAAGCACAGGGTCATCCTTAGGGCCCCATGTTTATGGAGCCCCTGTTGGCTCAGCCCAGCCAAATATTCTCCCCCACCGTCTTACCACATCTGCAATGACTGCCTGGGCAGCTTCTTTTCCAGAACGCATGAAACATACCTTTCTTTGACTTATACTATGGTTAAAAGATATTTGTGGGCAGCTACTGGAGCCTGGTACATTACTGCTGGGTAAGGACAAGGTTTATGGATCCTGTTCCTGTTCCAAAGCATCCTGTGGTGGAGCTCAGCTTGAGCAGGATCTGCTCCTCCTGGCAAGGACGTGGAGCACTTGGAGAAACAAGTGATAGCAGACAAGTCATTACAGGAATGATTTTGTCGCTATCCAGATAATGTTAAACTTCCAGGCTTAGACGCCAACAGCATGAGGACTTAGCTCTGCACCTCAGTACAAACAGTACAAACAGACCGTAAGGGCTATTTTTTTGTTGGTAGGAAAAAGGCTGAAATCAAAAGAACAGTTTCCCCATGTGCTGTAGCTCTCTGTAACTCTGTACTTCACCCCGACTACAGGTAGGGGCCTGTGACATCTGCATCTCACAAGTTTGTGCCTGCTGCAGACCTTACTATATCTCAGCAACTATGAACACAACCCTACATTCTTCCACAAATAACACACACACACACTGACATACAACAGCCTAGGAATTCTCTTGGACAGTCTGAATTTCCTGACCATGTCTGGGGTGTGTTTTATTACTAGGCTCCCTCCGTAGCCCATTTTATTCTGATTCACAGGTGGTAGGAAGACCCAGACTTGCTCCCTTTCCTCTCCCTTACTCAGTCTTAGCATTAAGAGACAAAAGATCTAGTAAGGTCAGGTGTGCGGGTGTAAGACAGCAACAGAAAGAAGAGAAACAAAAGTGAAACACAGTTTGAACAGGACTGTTTCCCAGGTGCTTTTAATACCCCTTTTCCAGAATCCCTTCAGTATTTTCTAGCTGTAGAAAGAAAGCTCCAGAATGAAACCCCAAATTAGAGATGACCCCATAGCACCAAAGAACTTCCTTTCTCTTTGACCTGTTTCTGTGGAGCTACATATTACGCACAGATGAAAATGCCTGGGATGGCTCTAGTTGGAGCCAAGAATGCTGGACACTTAAAAGCAATTTCCCGTCCCTATTTCACACCTAATCAGGCCAGGGGTGTGTGTGAACTATGTAAATGTTGTTGATGGCACTTTGCTTTTCCAGCTGCAAACAGATTGGCTCCTACTGCTTGAACTAAGGACGATCTGGTGTGGTTGTTGAGACAGATTCCTTATCCTTGGCCTGGTGTGGACACCACAGGGTACCCACACACATCCTTTTCCCCTCACCCTGATATTCACCTGGTTGACTTTCCCAGGTCTCCTCCCATAGTGACATGTAGCTCTTTAAAAGGTAAAAAATGGCTTTAAAGACACATTGTGTAAGAGACCACCTTACTACCTGCCTCGTCAGAGAATGATATTTTGCTTACTGGTAGATGGGAGCTGTGGTTTGGGTCTACATAAATTTATCCTATAAGGTATTTTGAATAATGTAATGAAATAATAGGAGATTAAATCCAATTTCATGGGGGGAGGAGGGGTGAAAGGGGAGTTGGGAAAGGCTGAGGGAAAGGGGAAAGGGACAGGAACAGAAAGGAAGAAAGGATTGTATTTTGAGAGGTAATTCCATACCTGTCTTGCCATTGATATTTTATTGATACCACAGGCAATGGATTTAGAGATGAATGGCCAAGATTATTTTCAGTGAGTGTTTATCTCCTTCATAAACTATTGAAAAAGACTTTTTCTAAATAATCTAAGTGCAAAAGCTAGGATGTTTCTGAGTCCTAGACAGCACACAAAGTTAGGTACATCTGATCAGTTGCCTAAACATATATGCTGTTCAAGAAAATGACTAAACTTCAATCTTGGTACGTTACCTGTAAAGGTAAGAGTGAGTCTGGGACTTCTGGTGCTGTATTTCTTTGGCTTTGGATTGGCATTTGGACTTTTCCCTGCCATATCCAGGGAGAAACAGTTCCACCAATTAAATGTGGATAAACTAATGGTAGGGGAAAGAAGAAGGAAAAAAGAAAAGAAAGAAAGAAAGCAGAGTACCAGAGATGAAATGTTTTGTCCACTGGATGGTGTGGGACTAGAGTAAAAGTCTCCTAAGCTACTGATAAGGTTGTGAAATACTGCTTGAATCTTTGAGAGATATTCTCTGGGATGTTTTTACTATCACTTAGTCATTTAGGAGGCTAACTTGGATACAGGTTTGCTCAGGGAACATAGATGAATCCCATCCATACATTATGAAATTTTGCCTCCAGACCTTACTTTGAGTGTCTGTTCCTATTGGAAGCTTGTCAAATGCATCTCTAAAAATTCCCTTTACTCCCTGACTACTTGGGATAACCAAAGTATCAAGGGTGGAGTAGACCACACATTAGCTTAAATCTTTCTACCGTGAGGCTTTTTTTCACACTGCTGGGTCCCAGCATCCACTTGGTTTCCCAAATAACATATATCTTGAGGCAGTTGGTACCTTTCTGCACCCTCCTTTACTTTTGTTGGCAGGCTATGCTAGGCATCATTCTTCAAAGCTGTCTTCTGGCCTCTCTATTTTAAAAGAAATTACTCTTCCAACATGAGACGCAACCCTTCCTTCCTCTGTTGACTGAGATTGTTGGAGTTAATGGCTTCCTTCAGTGAGTAAGCTTAAAGAATGTCATAGGACTGCTGCTTGTATTTTATGCAATACCTTACATTTAGAAATTTCACAGTGATTGATGCTCAGCTCTGAAAGTTTGAATAGCCATTTTTATCTTGCAGTTGAAATGGACTAAACCAGAATGGAAAACTCCTTTAAATGCTCATTGTAGGAAAATAAATAAATAAATAAATAAAAATAAAAATAAAAATAAAAATAAAAATAAAAATAAAAATAAAAAATTCTCTACAACTATTGCCTCTTGCACTGGCCCCAGTTCTTGCAGTCAATAGTACAGCTTTGCCAGGTGTGAGTTCCTCTCTCTCTTTCTCGATGGCTCTTAGACAATGACGTGTTGTTGAGTCTTGTCTCTGTTCCTTCTTCACCTCTTTCTAATTCCCTTTTGAACTCTGAGGGGCAGGGAGCCAGCACCTGGCTGCAGTTTGGACTCCTTATAGCCATACTCCTTGCATGAACTAGAGCAGCCCTTAGGCTAGTTTAGTTTGGCAGAAGCAGACTGGCCTTATCAAGAGGTAATACCAACTTCAATCCATTTTCACACACAGAATGCTCTGAATTTTGGACATGATGTTTATCAGCAGTCGCCCAAAACCTGACTTGAAGTATTTTTCTGCAGCACCAAAGACCAAGCAAATGAGGACAGTGTTAGCTCAACACACTAGCTTTAAACTTTTTCTGAATTTTCACTCCCTTGCATGTTTTGATTTTTGGCAGGTGTTCAGAGTCTTCATAGTGACTTTAAAAGTAGTGGCAAAAGAAAGGGCACAAGATCTTCCATTTCCTCAGACGAGGCTCCAGGAACTCTGTCATCAGACATAGTGCCCATCCACCAAAGACTTGAACATTCATCAAAAAAAGATGCTGCCTCCTGCAGTCACTCTCAGCTCAATTTTCTTGCAAGTCCTTTATGGGTGTCCAAGACAGACATTGACTCCCAGGGATATTCTTGCTTGCTCTGCTCTGAAGGGACACAAAACCAGCAAACAGTGGCAAGAAATACCAAGTCACAGCCAGAACCTTTGAAACATTACAGAAAGCAGACCACTGAAGCTGAAAGCCTACATTTCCACCATGCAATAGTAAACATCAGCATAGCTGAGGTTGGAGAACAATCCAAGGATTGATGTATTATTTTTAAGGGAGTTTTTGCTTCTGTTTGTGCAATTACTTGAAATGAACAAGTTACCCTTGGGAAACAGTGTACACTTGATTTAGAGATTTTGTAAATGGAGTCTATCCAATTCCACCCAAGTTTTAGGCAGTAAGGTGGTTATTTTTATGCAGTGGTGTATATATCTAAATGTGCATGGCTGCACAAATTTCGAGGTCCAGAAGATCCACTATAACCTACTTTACTGACCTCCTGCTTCACATTGGCCTTACACTTTTTTATACTGAACAATAGCTATAATTTTTGATCCTGGGCGGTGTTCTAATACTGCAAGATATGTTTTCATTTTAAATTAAGATGAGAAGATTAGTTCCTCTTTCTTTAACTAAATGGAAATGCATCTGTCAAAATGTTTTCCTTCAACTTTTTTTTTTTTTTTTTTTAAACTGAAAATGAAATATTTCAGCATTCCTTCCTTGAAACTGGAATGTTTCACTTGGATTCACTCATCTGACCGGAAGTATTTTATTTGACATTGGTTCAATGATAATCTGTATTTTTTTTCACATTGCCACTTGGAAACTGCTGTAGTCCCAAGACTGCTGGTGTCATTATCACCTTTGGTACAGGTTTTGTGACTGCATTGTCCTTCCTGTAATTCCATAAAGGCACTGTGCAATCTCCATCCTTGTGCATTTTCAAAATTGAACAGTTTTATTCTAGCCTTAAAGTTCACCCTGAAAAGGAGTTATCCTTTGAAAAAACTGCTGGATGAGAGACCACAAGAGATCTCTTCCAACATAAACTTTCCCATGATTCTGCAATTAAAGGTCTGTGTAAGAGTACTGTAGTTGCTCCTTCTACAGATCTGGTAAATCTACTTTACAGTCTTTGGTCCCATAATTGAGCTCTGCTAAGAGTATTCACATGCACAGATTCTTCTTTTGTTACGCTGGCACTTTCTAGTTGTACTTGTTTTGTACTTCTACTGAAAGGCATCAGTTCATGCTTCAGGAATGAGTACTTGAGACATGTTGCACACAGCTCTTGTTAGATTGACACAAGATGGTTTCTGCTGGCCCTAAAACACATGCAGGGTGTGCATGCTAAGAATGATGGAACCCCATTGTCTCCCAGTTTCTGTTCTGTGCTTCTCTCCCTCTCTTTCCTTCTTTCTCCTCAGTCATCTGGACATTTCAGTAGGGTATAGGAAAAGAGCAATCCCATAACTCCCCCTGCTGCTGATGCCAAGTTTGCACCTACGACTCTGGCAAGAATGTGGCTGGAAGATGTTGAGCCAGAGCTTTCTCTCTGGAGAGTTTCCCAAAGTAATTCCATCTAATGGAACAAAAGCTCCAGAAAAATACCGTGTTTCTTATAAAACAGATGTTTTAATGCCTTGCCAGTGCCTAATAAATGGCAACGTATTCACACTGTCAAGGCTGTAAACTTAATAAATTACATTTAATACTGATATAAATATAGAAAACCACACTGAAACTAGATGAGAAAATTAATTGTGTCTTACATAAGAACAAAATGCTGGTATGGGCTTTCACCCAGGCACACATGGGTGTGTATCCGTATAGATCTGTATATACAAGTGAATGTTACCAATTAGCTTAACAGTTCTGGGTTACTCAGTCAAGACTCACCTGCAAAAAGAACAACAAAACAAAGCAAAACAGAGTTTGTAATGTCTGGAAGACTGGGTCATGTTTTGCAAATCACCTTAACATTGACAAATAGTTTCTACAATTCATTACATTCTTTTTATCTTAAGCATTTGTATTGCAGAAGTAAAACAAGGACAAAAATATTTTAAGGTAATTCTGATGGGGGAAAAAAGAAAAAGAAAAAGAAAAAGGAAAAAAGAAAAGAAAAGAAAAGAAAAGAAAAGAAAAGAAAAGAAAAGAAAAGAAAAGAAAAGAAAAGAAAAGAAAAGAAAAGAAAAGAAAAGAAAAGAAAAGAAAAGAAAAGAAAAGAAAAGAAAAGAAAAGAAAAGAAAAGAAAAGAAAAGAAAAGAAAAGAAAAGAAAAGAAAAGAAAAGAAAAGAAAAGAAAAGAAAAGAAAAGAAAAGAAAAGAAAAGAAAAGAAAAGAAAAGAAAAGAAAAGAAAAGAAAAGAAAAGAGAAGAGAAGAGAAGAGAAGAGAAGAGAAGAGAAAAGAAAAGAAAAGAAAAGAAAAGAAAAGAAAAGAAAAGAAAAGAAAAGAAAAGAAAAGAAAAGAAAAGAAAAGAAAAGAAAAGAAAAGAAAAGAGAAAAGAAAAGAAAAGAAAAGAAAAGAAAAGAAAAGAAAAGAAAAGAAAAGAAAAGAAAAGAAAAGAAAAGAAAAGAAAAGAAAAGAAAAGAAAAGAAAAGAAAAGAAAAGAAAAGAAAAGAAAAGAAAAGAAAAGAAAAGAAAAGAAAAGAAAAGAAAAGAAAAGAAAAGAAAAGAAAAGAAAAGAAAAGAAAAGAAAAAAAAAAAGGAAAAAAAGAAAAAAGGGCTCATTTATAGCCATACTTTGAGGGAGTCAATATTGATTGACTTCCTAAACACTTCTAAGTCCTGGCTCCTGAGACTAAATTCTTGAGACTGCTTCTCCATCATTTTATGGTGTGTATACAAAGAAATAACAGTGACTGATAAAAATGGCTATTGTTCTGCCCAGCCTTTGACACTCCTGTTTGACACCCATTTTACATTGGCAGAGTCTCATCACTGAAGTTTATTCAACCTCAAGAGCTTTTAGATCAGACCAAGAGAAAGAGATCGATAAGCAATAGATTGTATTTATTTATTTGTTTTATTTTTCATGCTGGAGCATGCTTGCTCCTGGTTATGTACATGGGATGGTGCTAAACTATATTTACAGTTCTCTCTGGTGCCTCCTGTGGTCATGGTGAAATCTGGGGATGATCTGTTTCAACAGCCACCTCTGCAAGCAGACTAAACCTTTTCAGAGTCCAAGAAATTCTTTCTCATTGATTTCAGCACAGTTTGGATGAGATGTTTCACATTTATGGGCCTAATTTGCTGCTGTTATTGATACCTTGGCAAAGTGTGTACCTAGATCTGTCTTTGTGGCCGGGGGGATATTTTATACCTGTTTGCCCTTGTTTAAAACTTCATAACAGCTGTGAGGCCATAAAAAATCAACTTCATCCCAAGTAAAAACTGGAATCCTGAAACTCAGCAACAGTTGTATAAGGGAGTAGAAAATAGATCTTCCCCTTTGTCCCGAGACTTTGTGAGTACCAGTAACTCAGCATTTTCTCTGTCAAGGGCTTCCCCCTCCCTCTTGCTTTGGAATTTCCTCTTCTTTTGCTTTTGTCCAGGAATTGTCTTCTTACCTTCAGGGTGAGATAAGGTGCAGTTAATTTCTTTAGCTTTTGCTCTTTTAAAATCTATCTATTTATTTTTATTTGTTTCCCTTGATCTATGGAATACATGTTCTTCGATGTTACAAATAAACACTTCCTTATTGCAAGGAAAGGTGCTGTACTCTGGAGCCTGGTCCATGCAGCTTGCTGTAAAATCTTTTCTGCTATCAAACAGACAGCACAGGTTTCCAGTCTGGGTGAGACCTTAGACACTGTTAATGATCAGCATCACAGACTTGCCAAATTTATTATGTTTCTCCTGTTGCTCTGCCTCCTTCTATCATTTGCATTAGATCTTTCAAGTGAGCCTGAGTTAGGCTCTGCTCTTCTGTTTATGGGGCTGAATTTCTCAATGCAGTATTCCAAAATTGTTGAGGTTTGCAGGGACCTCTGGAGATCATCTAGCCCAACCCAGCTGGAACAGTTTGGTCAGGGTCATGTCCAGTCCACTTCTGAATACCTCTAGGGACGGTGACTCCACAGTCTCTCTGGGCAACCTGTTCCAGTGTTCAACCACCCACACAATCATAAAGATAAAAATAAATAAATAAATAAAATAAAATTTCATTTGTTTAAACAGAATTTCCAGTATTGCAATTTGTGCCCATCGCCTCTTGCCCTGTCACTGGGCATTGCTGAGAAGACCCTGACTCCATCTTCTTTACTCCTCCCACATCAAATGTTTATAAACATTGGTAAGACCCTTCTGAACTTTCTCTTCTGCAAGCTAAACAAGCCTAGCTCTCCCGAGATGCTGAAAATCTCCTAATTACCTTCATGGACTCTGCTGGATTGATTCCACTGTTTCCATGCCTCTCTTGTCCTGAGGAGCCCAGCAATGTACACAGCACCCCGGACATGTCTCACTGGTTCGGGTAGAGGAGAAGGAGCTACTCCTTTGACACGTTGGCAGAAGATTAATCTGTGGTGAGGGCACTGCTTTAAGGCACGTCATTTCAAAGGGACTATTTCTCTTCACAGATTGTAAAGGAGGCTTAGGGTGGTAGCTTGGATGGAGACATTTACAAGACATACATCTCTGTGCTCAAAGGAAACTCAGCCATAAGCTCTCGTGTCTCTGTCGCACAAAAATATTGTTGTTCATTTTGATTATCAGTTCCCTGGAGCTTCTTTCAGTGAATCTCTGCAGCACCTTGCTTGACACAGACCTTGTCTCAGTGTTGGTCTTGGGCACTGCCACACGAGGTAGTGGTTGAAACTACCTCTTTCTGTTCAGGAAACCAGCTGTTTGCCATCTTTAAATAAAAGCTGTGTAACCATGTAAACAGAGCTGGGATTTTTGCTTGATTGCAGCAATATGCCCATTAGTTGTTTTTCCTATTAACCTTCCAGTGATGGAGCAGAGAGATTAGGAAATGAGCTACATGAAAGAATTCTGAATGATATTCCCTATCAGATCTGGCTGTTCCTGAGGTATGTTAGAAATGAGGTTTTCAAAAGGGGGGAAAGTTTTTCATCAGAGTCCTTTTAAACTTGGAATTCACAGACCAAAATGAATGTGTGTTTCTCCCTCTTTCTCTTTCCAAAGAGTATCTGAATAAAAGGGGACATGCTGACCTTGGAAGTTACCTCCTTCTGTTTCTGAAGGAGATGAGAGGCAGAAGGAAGAGGTTAGAAGTCCGAGTGCTTTGGGGTTTGGATGCTGAACTCTTCAGCCTTGTGTTGCAACACGTTTGCTAAACAACACGAGTGATGAAAAATAGCATTCTTCTGCTCACAGCCCCTTTATCACCCTTCATATCTGACAACAGGACTGCGAATCACAACAAGATATTAACAACTAAATAGGATAAAGGGTGACCTGATGAACCCCATGGTGCTGGAAGAAACCTTGAAAAGCATCTAAGACTTGGCTTGGTGCTAACCACTGCAGACAACAACATCTGTACAAAAGGATTGTGTCAAAAATAACCAATATTAAAAAAGACATTAGTTCTAAGCAAACCTAATTAATGGCAGGCTCTCTTTGTTTCACTTTCCATCCTGTCTTATGATGTGCCTTTATTCAAAATCCAGCCAAGCTGATAGAAAGATTTCTAGTAACTGCATCATGTGGACCCTTTGACATGTCTGGCAAACCAGACAGTGCCAACTGTGGCAAGTGTTGCATTGCCACAAGGAAACCACTGAGAACACTTTGCAGGTCTGACCAAAGCAAATCTGCCACTGAATTGGTCAGAGGCAAGGGATACAATTTGATTTAAACTCAGTTGAAAGAACTATCTTACAGACTGAAAGGAAAATGTGTGGAGCTAATAAAAGAGACTGTGGATTCCAGGTCTGATCAAAGGGACTAATGAAAAAAATATGCTTTGGATACAGTTTAGTTCCCTAAAAAAAAAAAAAAAAAGTGTCTAGTGGTTTATTTTATATATATCCTTAGATATTTGAAGTCTCACTCAACAAGTATGAGTCTCCTGAGTGCTGGAATAGGTTTACATGGAAAACTCAGACAACTCCTCTGAAATGATCTGAAACTCTTGTGTTGGGGGAACTGAGTCACACACTGGTTTCCAGCAGCATAGGGGTCTATGTGTCAGCTTTGTGTACGTGGTTGGGTTACCCACATTCTGGTGTCTAATGTCATTTGAAACACACTTAAGGCATCAGAAACATCCTTACTGTGCTATCCTCACTGTGCTCAAAGATGGGATAAAGGAGCTGGAGGAGACTTTTATACTTCTGGAGTAGCAGCTGTAGGTTATAGGGAATATCTGGGCATTTCAACTGGCATTAGACAACGTGTGCAGAACTGGATTGAGACCAAGGCGTAAGGTTACAGTCAGGGAAGAACCTAGTCAAGAAAAAAATATAGGTGTCTCAACCTCTGGGACACATCTCACCTTCCCTGATTTTGAATACTTAATATAAGAGGTTTTTTTGTTTATTTGTTTTGTTTTAATTTGCATAATAGTGACAGTCAACCTGCCTGTGAAACTGAATTTCTGGGCTCACTAGGTAGCATACTCCAGGATTTATGGGGAAAACCAAACAAACAAACAAACAACAAAACAAACAAAATTTCTTTTGTGCAAAAGTTTCAGTACAGTGCTGCTGCAATAGCAGGATGCATAGGTCGATACACACAGACAGACTGAGTGCATTGCAAAGACAATCTTGTACAGTATCCTGGCTTCTTCCAACCCAAACCCAGTACTGTCATAAGCCTGTACAGCAAAATGCTGTCTTCCTCCAAACTCTTAATGTCTCAATTGATTAGGTACTTGCCCAACCAAAGCAGGACTCTATGGCTGGGAGTCCTGAGATCCAAGAGGACTCTTGGCTGAGTTCTGTTGTCTAGCAGCTGGACAACTATTCTATACATTCTTTGTATATATGTATATTCATATATATATATATACATATGTATATATACACATACACATGTATACATATATATGTATATGTATATATATACATATATATTCTATGTATATATGTATAGTCAATGGAAAGGAACACGCCTCATCTGCAGAACATGAGTCACCCCACCCTGTGTATGATAAAAAGAAATGCCTCCTAAAGGATTGAATGTCCTTCCCTCAAGTAGAGGGGGTGACTATGAGTTTAAATCTTCTGTCTTACTGTAAGGTCTTAATTTATTTTACACACCTGTAAAAGTTGCCCCAGTGCAACACAACTAGTGCCTAGCTACCACTCTAAAAGGATTAAGCCTTGTAAAATTGGGATTAGCTCATGTTATAAAGGCTACCCACATGACTAGTGTAGTCTAGACTTTTAACTTCTAACTTACAGATAGCTAGAGGCTGGTGAATACTAATTTCACTAAAGTTTGCAGCAACAGGCAGTACTACGTGTGTAGCATTTAATGCACAGTAGCATCCATTCTCTTTGCAAAAGAGCATGACATGCTTAGAGATATGGACATTTTCTCCTGTCATTAAAACTGCTATTGATTTTCAACTTACTCTGCTTCTAAACAAAGTCTCAAGCCTCAAACATGACATTGTTGGGTCCCCTGTCTCTACCACCAGGGTGACAGGTGGGCACAGGGCAGCTGGATGTCCGGATGCAATAGGTGTTTGCCACAATGCTAGTTTCATGGGAAATCATAACTACAGCAAACACTGAAACAAGAAATATGGAATCCCATTGAGTCAGGCTGATGCATTTCCATCTGACTTCAAAACACACTAGTGAATACATAGTAAACTGCAGAACTATCGGGAGGCCCTATATAATACAGTCCAGAAAATCATCTTCATGGAGTTACCTCAGTTGTAAAATTAAATGAAGAGGACAGTTCCCAAAGATTTCTTTCAGGACTGCTACTAACAGTTTAATTGTCAAAATGAGGGAAGTAAATTAACCAAAAGCTTACTAGCACAATGGTGGAATAGATGTCTACATGTAGTTGTAGACAAATACATGGAAAGATAACAAAAAGAGTTAGATGCCATAAAGAACAGGTAAAAATGAGAAGAAAGTAAGGGAAACATCCCAACATTGAAGTCTTTTTATCAGGTTTAATCTGTCTGCAGACATTGACACTCAGGATGTAAAAAATTGGAAGGGATGCTCAGTATGCTCCCATATGACATGAAAAGCTCAGACATTTCACAGTAGTTTTCCAGCTTCCACACGGAAACACTAAAATATGCTCATTATATTTTATCAAAGTTTTAATGGATCTAATTTTCTATGCTCCTTTAAAAATGCTGGAAAATGTCATCTGTGGAGAATGTCGATTATTGTTGTGGTTATTTCTTCTATAATGCTATGAAAGAAAATAAGCATTAAAATCCACATGAGAAAAACAAATAAGGTTTATATGAAGAAGGTATTCATTTTGAAATTCTATTTATATTTAAAACAATCTAGTTCAAAATACTGTACCTGCATGTATAAATAGACTTGAAAGAGCAACAGAAAACTTAATACAAAATTCTGTTTCCCAAAGGAATCCAGATGACCTTTGCCTGTTCTATGTATCTGGGTGTCCAGGTGTTATTTTTCATTATTTGTGGTAATGAAAATTAAAATTACATGTTGATTTTGATTCCAAAAATCCAGAAGATATTACATATTCCATGGATTTGAAAGTGTCTCTGAAGCAGACAAATGGAAGAAATGAAAACAAACATTTATTTTTTATTTTTTATTTTTTTTATTTTTTCTGTTCCTCCACATCTTCTCTCTTAAAAAGCAAACGAAGAAACAAAATGAACAAACCTAAAACACAGAGCAAAAGTTTTACACATGATGGTCCTTTTTTTACATTTTTTTTACCTATTCCCCCTCTTTGTTCCTCCTGCTTCCCTTTCCCCTGCACACCCACCATGGGTTACAGGTCTCTGTTGTTTCTGCACCCTCCCTGTCCAGCTTCCCCTAGCTTCACATCTTACCAGCTACAAAGTCCAGGTTGATCTTCCTTGAAGATCCATTCTGCTTATTGTTCCCTCTTCTTTACTTCTTATCATCCCAATCCAGAGATCCTCTCTCAGACAACCTTGCTTGAATCAACATTCCCACATTCTGCTTCTTTCTTTGTCAGTGAGTACAACTGACCAGGTTTGGTTCCCATCTAATCATCCTTTTGTGGCAGTCGAAAAACCCCTTGGCCAGATACCGTTAAAGGAGCAGACAGTCTCCTACATACTCTTATGGTTAGGGATGGGATCCATCTGAACAAGTTAATCATCATTTGTAGTTGAGGGAGATTTAAGCGTATGATTTGTCCAAAACAGAAGGCTGAATTGAGACAGATGAATCAGGTCACAAAAGCTGTAATTTTTCTCCATTGTGTTTTAGGGAGAGTCAAGACAACAAGCTCATCTCTAGAGGTTTTCTTTGTAAAATTAGACAAGTTGAATCCCATCTTTCTTTCAGCCCCTTCTGAAAAAAAAAAAAAAAAAAAGCCTTCATTGGTGTTAAATACAAGATGTCTTCAAAAGAGGTCTGTGATACTTGTAGTATTGTCCCTCTCAGAATACTGGAAATAACAGTAACTGTGATTTTAAAGTGATGAGAATTTAGCACTGATAAATGGCTCTGCCATTTAATGTGAATAAATATCTTCTCAGCCCCATTCATCTGGAATTTGGACAAACTTGGATTCACTCCTTATAGGTTATTACTGTAAAATTTCTTGTTGTGATATAAAAATGGAGGTGAGTGCAGGAAAAGGATCTTAAATTATAGTCGCAAATCCCCAACTCCCCACCCCCATTTTCTTTCTCCATCTGTATAAATGAGGAAATCTGTCTGAAAAGACAGACTAAGTTACACAGTCCAAGATGACCTATAAAACTTATTCCACACCTTTAACAACAATAACAACAACAAAAAGGACCTTTTCCAAGCAGTTGAAAGTGGACATATTCATCCAGGTCCTGGTCCTCATGCCCTTTCTTACAAACGTCATCTCACAAACACAGGGAGTGGACAAACTTATGTAAAGAAAATGGGTTGGAGAGTTAACCCATAGTTCTTAAGTCTTCGTTACTGGCAGGGAAACTGGAATCTCTTGATTGCACCTCTATTAATCAATTTAATGGCAATACAGTCATGCAGTTGGTTATGAGGTCACCTTGGGTTACTAGTTGAAGCACGGAATGACCTCAGGCCTTCCTAAACCGCTAAGGGGATTTTGGATAACATAGTTACATGTGTTCATTACATTTTGGAGAATTTCAAGGAGGGACAGGTAAAAGGGAAAGGTGAGCTGTGCTCCTTGTCTATTGGTTTTGCTCTTATCCTAATTTGTTTAAACACCTGTTGAGTAACTGAAAAGCTTTCCCGTAACTAGAACTAACGTGACAATTTTTCTCTGGAAAACAGGAAAGGAACGGCTTGGAAAACAGACAGTCCGCAGCATAAATCTTATCCATTCCAATATCTCAATGGGTGTAGTACTCTTTGCCACTAGTATGAACTCAGAACTTTGAGTTTAATTTTAGATGTTCATTTGTATTGGGTCAGTTCATGTATAAATGCTGTGACAGAGTCCTGGCAACAAACTGTTCTCCGTGTTCTGCTAGATTAATTGTAGTCTAAGATTTTTACTGGTATAAACACAATTTGGACTTCGATGCCCTCATTTTCTGGATGTTAGCTTTCTTACCTCATTTTAAGAAATACTTTAAAATAGCTATATGAGTCTTTGTTTTATTTCATAAATGTGCAAACAGAATTTGAAAAGTTATGTATAACTTTTTAGCAAATTAGGATCTAACCTTACAGGCTTGTTCAGTTTGTTTTTAGAAGAAATAAAATAATCCCTTTGAAATCACTGTGAGGTTTCTTTGGATAAATATTTTGGGGTGTGGTCTTTTATTAGAAAATGTTTTCTACTTAGCCACCACTTCTAAAAAAATGAAATTTCCCTAGAAGTAGCTAGTGGGAAAGAAATATTAAAGGCTGTCTTTCCAGGCTTCACTTAGATTGGGAAAGAACCTTGACACAAGCGTCTCATCATTGGACTTATTTGCACTAGTGGGAAAAAGTTGGAAATATGGTCTGTTTTGATTTTTCCTATTAATTTAATTTTCCCTGTAACTACCACAGGGAGCCTACAGAAAGGTTTCTTTATCTGTTTCACATGAGGACACACAAATCTGGGGGGGGAAATATAAAACAAAGCATGGATTAGTTTCTGTAATACTGACTCAATATTTTCTGTTGAATTATTTTCCACTTACTATAATTTAAACTAAGCTTTAAATTTTCCACATCATTATATATTCCACCATTTGATTAATTTACTTTGCTGTGAGCACAGTGATGTATGCTTGTGGCTTGCAAAGCAAAGAAAAAAATAAAGTTCCGTGTTTTCATATAAACAGGTCTTAGGATTCAGATCTTAATGTCAACATTTCTAATTTTGCTTGCACCTTCTGTGGGCTCTATAAGCCATATTAAACTGCTTTGAGAACTACATAATTTGTATAATGCCTGCCCATGCCATACTCATGGTGTGCAAGCAGACAAAAACTGGCTGTATATGTCAGAGCAACCTGTACCAGTTCAATCTCTCCCACACAGTATGCTAAAGTACAGAAGGAAAAAGCAGAAGAAATTCAGAAGGAATATAGAGTTACTTTCCCCTACCACACCCTCCCAGCTTTCAGCAATTGACTTTATAGACTTCCTCAGAAAATCATGTTTAAATCTCTGCTGGATTTCTCCCCTGTGATGTGGCCTAGCCCTGTTTCAATGCATTGCTGCTGCTTTTCCTGCTTTTCCTTTCAGAACATCTGGAAGCAAGAAGTCCTTTTTTTTTTTTTTTCCTTTTTTTTTTTTTTTTTTTTTCTGGAGGAGTGTGAAAAGGGGCTGCCTTTTGCCTCCTGATCATACTGGCAACTGCCAACCTGCCAAATGTGTTGATGTGCCAAAAAGAGTTTCAGAATCCACTTGATTTATACCTCTGTCTGTAATGCTGATCCACATTTGTTTCCTTGTCCTTGAATTAAAGTATATTTCATTGGCAATTATGCAATTTCAAGCAACTTGAAAATTATAAGGTTGATATCTCTGAATTTAAAAGGGTTTATATTTAAAAAAAAAAAAAAAAAGACAGTTCCAACTTAATAAGTGACACAATTTTAGTAAAGAAACGTGACCAAAGTATTATTCAATAAGCTTAGAAATCTTTTAAAGATCAAAGGAAATTCACAGGTATTGGTTTTACAAGGTAAACCTCCGACTTGATTATATAGTACTCTTTGCTTCCCAGGCTCCCTTCCACATGAACTCCTAAGGATGCTTAACCGACATGTCAGGTCAAACTAAATTCACCTCTAAATATCCCTTCATGTCACAGCAGCCACAATGCGCTGCTGGAGCTACCACTGAGACTTCTCAGAAGGGGCACCCTTGGCAAACACCCAGCCACGCTCAAGCAGGAGCTGTCATCCCAAATCCCTGGAGAACCGCATGGGATTCATCCAGTTATGATTCATTGTTCATCATGAGCATCTACAAGGAAGACTCAGCTATACCTGAATGTTTGTTTTCTCTTTATATTCAGAGAATGCTGAAACAATCCATTCGAGGCAATCTGGGGTGCAGTTCATCACTTTATAAAATTTGTGTAAAAAACTGTTCAGAACTGCTCAGTAAAAGTGGATATTGTTCTTCAGTAGATGTAAATTAGCCTTAGCCTTGCTGTGAGTACTCGCCTTGCAAACAGAAAAAGTAGGACTTTTGGCCGGATTACTACCCCAGGTGACTCTTTTGGATACAGCAGTACTGGATTGCCTCTGTTCCTGCCCTTTCATCCGTCTTTCAGCACTGGAACTTTCAGAGTCATTCTGGCTGGTTTGTACCTGGATCTCCAGCTAAAAAGCAAAGCGATCCCTCCTCCATTCCTTTTTCCAGGCTCTTTTCCAAATGAAAAAAAAAAAAAATAAAAGATGATAGGGCTACAGAAGGATCCAACCACACACCACGAGCCATGATTGCTGTTCTGTCACATATCCCAGGCAACTAATCGAGTTGTCTCATCATAATCCTCTTCCATATAGGATTTATTGTCCCACTATTATGTTGCTTATGAGGCAATTCCCCAGAAGACTTCTTCAGAACTCTTCCTTTTTTCCTTGACTTTATTCTGTCCCTTGAAAAAGGGTCATTTCATGCACTGCCCTTTTCTTCTCAGCAAGCTTGCTGGTAAGCAGCTTTTCTCCCTCAGGTGACAATCCCCTGCAAGTTCTCGTGTAAATGCCAATGGGGTCATGCTAGAAGCAGTCTGCCATGCAGTTAGAACAACACAGTACTGTGACCTGGGACTTCAAGGGTCAACTTCCTAAACCTTATCACTTCATCAGTTTTTCAAAGAGCCTTACAGCTGGTTCAGTATACAAAATGGATATCTGGCATTTATCTAACTATAGGGCGAAAAAAATAATAAAAAAAAAACAAAAAACACTAGTCTGATTCAAATCATCCTGCAGTAATGCAATGTAACATCATATGGTAATATTTTATGTAGTAAAACTACTGTAACTAGAGACTGAATTTGCTATCAGTTGGTGGCTTCTTACCAACATTTTTTCCAAAATTTTAATCAAAAGACCTAGATATACCACTCCATGTTAAAGTCTATCCCCTATGGATATTTTCTTGATTAAGAAAGTCATTTTTAGCTCAGCTCTTGGCAAAAGAAAAATCATCTGAAACTATCGATCACAGAGAGCTTAACAAGGAAGAAAAATGTTTGGACAAAGGGAGAAGGCAATAATAATAAATTGCATCTGGGTTGATAACCACCTTGCCAACATCTTCAGCCAGCTGGAATCTTAAATGGCAGTGATATGAAGCTCTGTGTACTCAGCAGTTATTAAAACTTAGAGGAAAACTAATGTAGAGCAAATACTGGAAAAAAAACAACTTATCTGATCAATGGATTTTATTTTATTTTTTGTCCATCAGAAGGAGAATGGACATTGTACAAGTATTCTGTCATTTATGCCGTGGGTCACTGATAAACCCGCAGTACAAGTCAATGACACCCTGGTGGCAATGGGATTTAAACATGTTGCAAATTGCTGCATGGTTTCGTTTAGGCTCCAAGCTTAAACCCTTTTAAAGCCTTTTCATCAGGGCGTGCTTATTATCTGCCAAAACCTCACAAAAGAGAACAAAAAGGGTTAACAGCACAAGGTAATAACTTCCTAGATGATCTATCCCTTTCCTCCAACCATGACTGAACCATTTTCTCCTCTCCCACTTACTCACCTATTCATTGATCCATCTTCTTGTGCTTTTCATCCACAAGTCAGAGCAAAGCTGGGGCCAGCTACGATAAGTGGACTTCCCTGTGTTGTTGCAGTTTCACACGCTTGGTTCAAGTCAAGTAGACACTTAAGGGTTTTCCCTGCAGAATGGCTCTGACCTCTAACACCCGATTTCACATGCTGCACACTTGCAGCTGCCATTCACCTTGGAAATAGTAGCGGATTTTCAATAACTACTAGGAAAATGCATGTTCATCTTGGCATCCCCACCTAGTTCAGACAGGAAGGTAGTATAGCCCCCTGCTTAGGGAATCTGACCACTTGCAAAGAAAAATAAGTCCAGGATAGCCTTAATTTTAAGTCCATGGTTTAATTGGTTATGTATTTCAATTATTTAATTTAAACTGTTCAATTCAACGTGTCTATTTTCCTTTTCTAAGGAGTATTATGAAATGACACTGGTAACCCACTACATAGGCTATGGCTCTGCGTGTGTGTCCATGGAGATGTAACTAGCATCAGCACATAAACTAACACAAGCTGCAACATAAATCCAACAGTTTATTGAGAAATCTGGTAACCACACACGTTCAAGTGTTTGTTTTTATTTGTTTGCTTGCTTGTTTGCTTACTTGATTGTTTCCCTTCAATATAAAGCTACGTTTCTTCAGATGTGGAAGACCATTAGTACTATAGTAAAAACAAGTGCCTTGCAGTTTCAACAGGCAACTGCAAATGTACAGCAATATGCTTGGCGTAGCTGTTCGAAATGCTTTAAATTTTAAAACCAACTGACCCATGATACATTGCCACAACTGCCAGTAACAACTGACCTCTGGTATAAAAACTCCCTGGTCTAATTTTAAGGTCAATGACATTTCTTTTTAAATCCCATTTGGTTTAATTGAAAACATGTCCCTTTTCAGCTAAATTAACTCTCCAAAATGGGCTAACATACAAAGAGAAATAATAATAAATTATTATTATCATGACTATTGTTATTTTGGTTTTGTGGGGGTAATTACGTCATGCCTGTTCTCATCATGATATCTGATCAAAAATGGTCCTAAGGTGACCAAGAATAATCTGGATTGTTTCTCTAACACTGATTAGGAAGCCTGGAAGAGGGTGTGGATAAGGATTGCCTAAGCAGGAGGTATATGCTGAAAGAGAAACACAGTATTGTATGTGTTGTGGACTGTGGGCTGAATTTGGCCTGCTAGAATGATTCAAGCAGCTCTTACCAGATCCCTGGCACCTTCTTTCTGCTTCTTCAGCACATGTCAACAAATGCATCTGTCACAGGACCTGAAGACTCACACCTCCACCTCCACAACAAAGAGAAGGACAGCCCTATGCCAGGAGTGCATGCACGTATCCACACATCTGGTGGATGGCATGCAGGCCTTGTGATATCACCAAAATCACACTTTTCGCACCACTGGCAATGTTTACACCTGAAAAGACATCCTTCCAGCCACGTGGAGGGACAGGATGGATGAGCGTGTGCTCCAGGGATATAACAGCAACTCTGTTTTTATTGGGTAAGTATGATCTGCAGGATCCTCGCTGTATTTATTATTGTTATAACCTTGCAATGTACATTTCTTAGCAAGGTTTCCAAGGCATATGAACACAAAATGAAAAGGCGCTCCATGTTTCCAACAGGGCACAAGCTGAAATAAAGGCAAGAGGGATCTGCTGGACAGCTGAAAGTGTGAACAGACATGGACAGACTAGATCTGGGATTCATCTTCCCCAGCCAATATTTCCATCTCATGTGGTCACCCTTGTCTCCCTTTATAATTCATGAAGATACAGCTAAAACATGAAAGGAGTTTAAGTTGCAGTACATCTTATCTTAAAGATGTCCAGAAGAGGTCTGCTGAATCACACCCAAAAGTGCCTGTTTCTCTCCTTTGACTAGGACAGGAGGCTGGAATGATGGTTTTAAATGTATATACATACAGTGCAGACATTTGTCTGTCTTTGATCAGCTAAATCCCACTGTACTGAGTAGTACAACAGCTGTTACATCAGAAAACAAAGTGTCATCAAGTTGTTTGTGTGCTTTCCACAGAAGGAGTTCTGTAAGGGGGGTTTTGAAGAGAGATCAGTGTGAGACCTTTAAAGATGTTTTAAAGATGTTTGCAGACAGCTCCTCTTGTATTATGGAGAGCATGTCAGAAACTGCATAGGCACTCTCTAAAAATGCAGAAAGAAGGAGATGGAAATGGGCATCACAAACTGACAGAAAGCAAGAAGAAACCTCCCAATGCAAAATTAAACATAATACCAAGACTGTGCAGACGTATATAAAACCAAAAGTCTCAGTTTCTTTCCTGATTATGCATGACAGTGATCATAAACAAGCACCTGTAAAAAACAAACAAACAAACAAACAAACAAAAACTGGATCAGTAAAGTTAGCACACGAAAACGAGAAAAGTGAAATAACTGGATATTTTAAAAAAAAGACACTTTTAAGAACTGCATATTCCTCCACATTTCGTGCCTGAGACAAGGTTTAAAGTGAAAATATGTATTTCTTTTTGTCTAGAGAACATACAGTACTTTACAAAACTTTGGCTTAATCTTTAGCTCCTCTAAGTCAGCTTTGCTCCCTTCATAATGAGGGCTGTAATGTTAATTGACACCAGCTGAAAATCCAGTCCTTTAGGTACAGCTCCTTGGACATTCATTTTGCCTCTGGAGTTCAAAACCAAGCAGGTTGTTGTTTTTTTTTCCATGGAAAATACTGATTTTTGGTAAAAAATCATCAAGCTGAAAAATGAAAGCTTTTGGCTAAAGTCTGAAAATACACATTTGGAAAACGCTGCAGCGGTTTCTCATAGGACTGTTATACTAATATTTTCTGTACCCACTCACTTCCCTGGACCAGCAAATACCTTATACTCTTCCTCCCTGTAGAACATCATGAGAATACTTGGTGCTATGGCATTATGGGAGATGTAGTCTCACTGAAAAAATTGGCTCGAACCAAGAAGGGGAACTTGAGGTACCAAAAATACAGTTCCCACAAGGTCCTAATGTGCTTTGTCCTTAGGAACATTTGTGGTCTTTAGGTATTTCCTTTTACTGTGAATATTGAAATATGCCATGGAAAGCAAACACTTTTTGGAAGGATGAAAAAGTTCTTTTGCCAAGAATCTTAATATTCTATCAGAAAGCAGTTTGAGTGGAAATATTTCCATGAAGCTCCACAGAGGCTTTTTTGAAGAAGATACTGTAGAAAACATTACTTAGCTGATGATGAGTATTGAGATGTCTTCTAAACAAATATCTGTGATAAAAGGTGTTGTGATCAAAACTGCCTTTACTTCAGATTACATTATTTTATTATGTAATTATATATATTTATTTTATTATATTGCAGATTGGAAGCTGAAAACTGTAAAGACATTTTGTCTAGATTTCTTTCGTCTTTCTAGAGTGATATCTGTAAGGGGAGGATAAACTTCTCCAGTTTTATTGCTCTGTACAAGTTAGGCCATCAGCAATTAACAAGCATGGTCAAACTGTCTTTCCTTGTGGCCTTGATCATTAAGTGGAGAAGATGTAAATCACTTGATTGGCAGCAGTACTGAAAATGCACAGCACCTCCTATGCCCTTCTTCAGTCTGCTCAAATTTGTGTCTGACTTCAGATGTGTTTCAGATTAAACTATATTAGACATCACAGTCATCATGATAGAAACAAGTATATTGTTTTAGTTAAAACAACAACAACAAAAATGAACAAACAAAACCAGTAGATTCTGTTTCCTTTACAGATCTCCTGGTCATTTCCATAATATAAATAAATTAAAAGATTACCAGAATATAACTATTTAGGAAGAATACTGAAAAGTTATCATTCCTACATTTCCCTCAGTCTTCTTCCAAAGCTGAAGATGAGAAATGACATGTCACGCCATCATTTTACTCTGACAGCAAAAATGGATTCCAGTAGTAACTGAAATGGGTTTTTGAATATGATTCATGATGAACAATGTAGACAAACCTTTCTGAAAGAAAGGCTCAGACATGCTTGCCTAGTAATGTTGTGCTTTTTGCAGTTTTTTTTGCATAGTGTAGAGAATGGTGTTACCATCCTAATGGTACCCCCTGGGACCACTGTTAATAGTTTAGGTGAACAGGCCAAGCTGGGACATAGATCCTCTGACTGCTTGGACTTTCCAAGTGTTTTCCAGCCAAGACGAGATTACAATGTTATGGCAGTACATGATGTTTTGTCCATAAGTAACCAAGAAGTCTCTCTCCTTGGAAACTGGTGTACTAAGACTCACATGAATTCTGCACAGGGTGATTGAATCACTCTGTGTTCAGAGGGGACCTCTGCAAGTCAGATTCAAATATGCCTATATTAATATTGATGGATGTTTATCTCACTTTCTCATAAAGACATCCAGTGATGAAAATCCCACATCCTTTCCAGGAAACTCATTCTAATGTTTCCCACTCTTCAGCAGCAGAAAGATCCCCTTAGTATCTTGTGAGAGCACAATATTCTCAAAGGGCCAGTGTCTGGAAGAACTGTGTGAAGGAGGGTGTGTTTCTTGATTGCTTTCAGTGTCTAGGAGGCAAAGAGAGGAGTATTTTTATTACAGTGTTTAAGTAATCCCTTGTTTGCAGTCTGTATAGGATTTCTGGATATGTAAACTATCTTCCATTTATCAGAAAAACCACCCACAAAACCAATAAGCACTAATTAATTTCCACATCTCCTAACAGTCAACTAACCTGATTAAGGGTGGCCACACTTTAATAAGGGCCTCTATGGTTGCTGGCAGTGATATGATTCTTTGGGAATCACAGCACAGAAATCAGTCCATTTGGATGGGCTGTATCACTCCAGAACTACTTGAAAGTTTGCTGAACTGAGATGGAGAATAGCCACGAAGTTATAAAACGTAGGGTTACTTCTTCCAGGAAATATCCCAGGACAGAATAAACTGATCAGTCAGCATTTTCACTATGATCCGGGGAAGAACAATTCTCTCTTTCCCAGTTTCCCTCTGACATTCATAAATATTATAAAGAAATGACAAGCTTAAGGATAAGGGATGAGGTCATGAAAACCCTGCAAAACCCTCTCTTGCCCTTGTATCAAAACCACTGACTCAGTAAGTTTTCTTCTTGGAGAAGCCCAGCACCTGCCTCCTGTTAGCTTTAGGAAACCACACAGACTGCCAGGGTCTGACAGCAGCATCCCACTGGTGTCCCAGGTTGTCAGGATATTGTTCCCTCTCCCATGCCCAATTGGGGTGTTGTCCTCTGGCCTCTCATTTCCTGCCTCAGAGAAGAAGACGTCAGATTGTTGGGTGGGAAAGGGAATTAGTGTTAAGCGAACCTAACCTACAGCACAAACCTTGCTCCGCAGGTTCAAAGAGCATGTCAGGGAGTGTTTGGGACACAGTGATAGCTCCAGAATGGCCCCAGACAGGCCTGGTGTACTGCCTACCACAGTAAAACACATCCTGGCCTCAACAATGCCTGCCACCATTGCATGACAGGGGATGGATATTGTGCTGTCGGTTGCAACCTGAAAGCTTTTCCATTCATAATCCCTGACACATATTTCTACAATTCCCAGTTGTGCCTGTCAGCTCTGTTCATTATATTCCTAAAGTGTGTCTGAGCAGTGAAGTCATCACTCCTCTTTTACTTCTTGCTGAGAAACTTTTTCTCGTTGGGACGAGGCATTTTTATGTTCTCCCTTTCCATACAGATATGCTGCACATGCTGGCTACAGTTAGGAGAGACTGGGCATACAGCAAAAAAGTTCCCAATTCTGGGTCAGAAAAGTAAGCGCTCAATTTCTTGCACATTAAGCATGGGAAAAACCTTGCTGGGATATGTTGTGATCCTATGGGCTATCTGTAAGGAAAGGTAAATTCTTACTAGAAAAGGAGTACAGAAGGGCTGATAGGATTCACTGGAAATGGAAATGCAAATGTATGGAAGAATACAGTAGTTTTTGTTTTGTATAATCTATTGGTACTACTACAAGGCAGTCCAGGGTTTGTTCATAAGTAAATTAGAGCATTGAAGAGGAAAACATTGCAATATGTTTGTCTAAACTGGTCATAATTTAATGTAGGCTATAAATTAAAAAATAAAAAGGAAAAGTAAAAAAGGTTTTCTAATAATGACAGCAGTCAGTTCCTGGTGGAACCTCCTCTCAGAATGATGGACAACAAGCTAAAGAGAAGAAACGTGTATTATGATGTATTGTGTTAACAGGGGTCAGGCAATGAAGTCCAAGGATTTCCATTTTAATTCTGTGGTCTTGTCAGAAGAACCTTCAGCTTCCCTTCAAAACATGAGGTAGGTAATAATTAGATAAAACTGACAAAATATAACCAAAACAAAGAGACAACATAGTTTAAAAAAAGGAAGGAGTCCACTGACTCTGACACTTGGACCTGCCTTGTCACATGGACTTACACGGAGATCCCTGCTGGTGAGGCCGTTTCATGACCTACTGTCGTGCTTGGCTTATCCTTCTCATAGGGAGCAGAGGGCCCTCACTGCACTATGACACCAGGACTTTTGCGTCTGCTAGAGTTATCTTGTACTACTAACAAAAGACTATCTGGAAAAACTTGCATTTGTTAGCAGGACACAGAGTTAAAGTAGAGTATTATCAGTTTACTCCACTTGTATTTCTCCTTAATACCAGGAAAACCTCAGTCCAGGAGATGGCTCCTGAAATCCTTATTCAGATTTGTGGATCACTCCAGACCAAGTACCTCTGGCTAACTCATTGGTAAACTTCTCTTTCAACATACTGGCATTTGACTTGGAAGCTGGTCTCTGTTCTGTTAGTCTGGTGGTATAAGATACCTAAAAGTGCTGTTTCTTTTTCCATCTGTGAGTCTTTTCTGATTGGCCACCAGCCTTTCTATCTGCAACAGTGACAAGGTTTGGCAAGGCTAATTCCAGAGATTGGTTTGGGGTTTGTTTAGTTTTGGGAAGGGGGTGAAGTATGCACACTGAGGAATGATAAATTCTTTTTTTGATTGACAGCATGGGAAAAATCTAAGCCAACCTCAAAAAAGAATTTGCCTGGGGTGGTGGCACTAACCATTGTCTTCTGGCAGAGCATCTCTGAGCTCACATTACTGATAGAGGGTGGTCAGGCATCCTATGGTGCATTTTCACACCCAAACTTAACTCCAGTCAGTCAGAGACCCTTAAAACCAAGTGGTAAAATCTGTTTGGTCTTTTAGTTTTGCAGAGAAGATTAGAGGTGCTTTACTGGCACCTCACCGAGCAGCCCAAGGATCTTATTGGGTAAGGCTCTATGCCTTGTGCTAATCAGGAGATCAGGTTCAATGATCACAAGAGGCTGAAAAGGGTGTCTGGGGTCATTATATGTAATTGTTTAATATATAAACAACTAAATCTTTCGACTCATCCCAGCATTTATCAAGTTTCATTTTAAGACCACTAAGGATGCCTGTGCACTCTGTTACCATGAGGGAATCTTTCCAAAACATTGCTGTTCTCATGACCATAATTTTTCTTCTTATTTCTTACCAAAACCTTGTTATAATATTTGAATGTCATTGTACATTTGTACCACCATCATGTTTTAGCTGTCTTCCAAATATTTGCAACCCTAGGATATTTCTAGATCATGCAGGAGTAAGTATTGTAGTTTTGTCATCTCTAATAGGCTCACAATTTCCCTGAAAAGCATTATAGCCTTCATTACATTTACTGTAGTCTGTTCAGAATCTTTTTAAACATACATGACCAGAATTGTATATCTTGCTTTAAAGAATAAGAATTTTGTACAACTTTCTGTCTGACAAGTTGCTGTTAAATGTGCCCCATCTGTTGTATGATCTAGCTTTATAAATGAGGTTTCTTTTTTCTTGCCTATTAGTTGCATCATCTCCATTCTGCAGCTCACAGATACATCAATATTCTTATTATCCTCAGGTGCTTTCTGTGCTGAGCTCTAACTGTGCTGCAGAACAATTCCATGTGATGATAGAAATATGAAGTCAACAGCTTCAGAGTTTTCAATCCGCCATAAACCAAACCTACTTAGCATATATCACAAAAGCTCACAAGTTGGTTCTAATTTAAAATGAATGCCATGTGGATATTTTCTATGCTCACTGTTTTTAGTGTGTAAAATATGATAAATATGATAATAAATATGATTCCCTTTTCAGTCCCCCTAGCTCATGTGGTCCTCAACCAGAAAGCTCCCTTGATTATGAACCACTCCTCTGGTATAATCTTTATGGTTTTCTGAAAGAAAGCAATTAAGGACACAGGAAAAAATCGTCTCTGCTTTTCTGAGCTTATGACTCAAGCTGCTGAGAAATCTGAGGAGGATCAAGAATTGGGAGGGTGGATACAGAAGCAAGGATGCTTTTACTTATGTGTGTTGTGATTAGCTTAGATGCTGGAAAAGAAAAATAAAACATAGCAGTCCTTCATAATAAAGTACTAAAGAAGATCATACTTGGTCAAAGGGCCTATTATTTCCACATTTACCCTTAACTAGGCAAGCAGACATATATATGTGTAATCAAGAAAGTGAATTTTCTAACTATACTATTTATATATTTCTGTCAAAGCAAAAACAAGATATGAACAAACAAATAATAGTTGAGCATCTTGCCAATAAAATCTGTTAGAGCTGGAGTGTTTTAATAGATATCTGATGTTAGAGCTTATAGAGTTTCTAACACAAACTGCTTTTGGTTATTTTCTTTTGGGAATAACATCGGTATAGTTAATCTGCTGGATAATGTAACTCAACATCCATCTGGCAATAATAACTCTCTGGTGGGGGAATCAAGCGTAACAAAGGCATAACAGCACTCTGCCTGTCTCTCCTCTCATTTGTGGGCATGCCCTGACGTACTTCCATTGTGAAGAGTGTAGGTGCTCTGTACAAGAAGGGCAGCTATTCCTCCAGATATAATGGAACACTCTAGCAGGTCTGCCTGAGTTTATTGCCCAAGCAGAACCCAACAGAGCAGCAAAGACACTAGTTTTGTGTAAATACGTCTACAGATGTTAATATTCCATTTGCGGCCTAGTTCTGTTTTGTGGTTTCCTTGAAATTTTCGCGCTAATCGGAAAGGAACAGCAGACACCATGTGGGAAGAAGTCCTTGTGATGGACTCTTTAATATTTGGATATTTTTTTTTCTGGGTTGGATTCACTTACCTTGACTTTGGACCTCTGAGATTTAGATGTCTAAACCACAACCAGTCATCCTAGGCTCCTTGTTAAAATTAATGCAGAGAAAAAGGCACTTCTAGAACTTGTTGAATATATGGTGGAATTGCCCTCATTTGATTCCCTTCATTGACTTTAAAGGAGGCTTTGGGTAACAGGTTCAGGCTGATATATCTCACTTTAAGACTCCTAAACTGGATTGGATTAATCACATTGCTTCTATCAATGGAAGGTTATTTCCTCAAGAGGACTTTGCAGACCTGGCAGCTGAAAGCCAGAAATGAAGCACATCCCTTGCAGACTAAGATTTACAGAGGTCTAATACTCTCAAGTTCTGTCACATTTCTAATTTCCCAAGTGAAGAAAGCAAATTCCACATCTCACCTGGCTCTTCAGTTCATGTGAGAGGTACACATGCTCAGCATGATGAGTTATTTGGAAGAGCATGCCAAATCACCCAAGACAGAAAGTGCTACACAGCAGCTGTGGGTGCAAGGCCTGCCAGGAAGTCCATGCACTGAAATGCAGACTCTCTCCTATTTTATGATACCAAACTCGAAGCCAGCGAATTGTACCTGAGATGCAGACTTGTGGTGAGGACAAGGGCTGTGGCACTGGTCCTGCTGTGAGAGGGAGTGAGGTGGGAATTGCTCGTGTGAGCCTCCCGCTGAGAGCATGAGACCTGACGTGTGTTCATCTTTCAAAAGCGCAGCATTTTTTCCTCCCAGAAGGCTTAGTTAAATAAAGCTAATAGATTAAAAAACCCTGTATTTGACCACTGTGATTTCTCTGACTACAACGGAATTTTAGAAAGCAGGAGAAAAAAAAATTGAATGAGAGGGATTTGAGAAGAGTGGCTGCTTGTTTTTACTTCTCTTGAATTATGGTTCATTTCCTTTGAAGTTCTGCTGACTTTGTACCATGGTGTGTTACTGAGAATTAATTCATCTTCCTCTTGCCTGCTATGGAGGTACACTTCACTCTTCCTTTCTCTTTTTCTTCATGACCCCACCCCAAACTCACCCGCTGCCTCCTCTCTAACTCGCCCTTGCTTCATGCGACAGTAGAAAGTAGTTAGAGCCTGTAGCCAAGAACTGGACTTGGCACGGTTGATTAATTGTTTTATATATATATAAACATATATATATGTAATTAAAAGAAAAAAAAAGAAAAAAAAAAAAAGGAAGGGGGAAAAAGGTGTTTTTTTCCTTTTTATGAGAAACAGACCTTTGCAGAGCTTTCCGAGGAAAAGAGTCAGGGAACACTTTGCCATTTAAATTGACAGCTTTATAGCGAAGACACTGGGGAAAAAAAAAAAAAAAAAAAAAAAAGAATACAGTGATAAACTGTTTATCATTTTACAGGCCTTCAGGTACAAAAAAATAAACAAACAAAAAGCAACCCTCCACTGGTTAATATTACAGTTGATGTGACTTAGGTTTAGCTACAGATGGTGTCAGTTATGTAATTTCATCTTTATAACCAGGCTCATTTCAGATCAGAAGGAGAAATGAGACTGCATTTATCCTTTCCTCTGTAACTTCTCCTCCTGAAATAAAGTTTAATATCAGTACAGCTCTGTGTGTGATTTGCAAGCAAATCTGAAGTCATTTTTGTCTGATTGTCAGCAGGCAGATACCTAACACCTTAAACATTTCTTGAAAGTGATTTGGCTTAACTCTGTGGGCCACTGAGAACAATAACTGGATGTCCAGGAGGACACTTTCAATAACCGTAGATGGATATTTTCACTATTTTTCTATTTTTAACTGTTAGATACTCTGTGGAAAAGGGAGTAAAGACAGACTTATAGAAAAGGCTTTAAACCCTGCGAAGTCAGCATCAGCTTGAACAGTAAAACAGACTCAGCCAGGGACACAGGACATATTTTATTCATTCATTACGTTCACTCTGCTTTTTTCCTTATTAGTGCAAAGGTGACTGTTTACTGCAGTTGAATCCAAAGACCTTTTCAGATTCACAGACAAACAGATTGAAGGAAGGTATTGAGCATGCATAGTGATCCCAGAAACTAAAACTCTTCTGTCCCACTTTTTCTACCTTGCCAATGAAAAGTCTGTATAAGACACTTTAAATGAGTTGAAGGCCAAATTCTGAGGACTGAGGTGGATTCAGGGATTTGGGTTGTTTCTCTAGATTTGCCATGTATTTGCCGGGTGTCTTTCAGCTTTTCCTGTTTGTTCTTCCAAGTCTTCAGAGTTGTTATGTTTCCCTGCTATGTAAAATCCAGCGTACATGGAAAAGAAAAAAGAAAAAAAAAAAAAAGAAGAGAGAATAAAAGATACTGCTGAATTCTTTCTTGCAACAACATGCTCTGTGCTGCCAGTGGGTGGTATAGTGCTATTACAACAGATGTTGACCCCACTCAAAAATGTTAATGCAAATTCCTGTTCTGGGCATATTCATTTTGTATCTGCATAGTAATGAAAAGTAGACTTCATGTTCTGTGGATAACACATTTTTACTTTATTCAGCTGGGATACTATGGAAATTATCAGGTGAAGAATCACGTGTCACCTTATAGATAAAGCTGTAGGATCTTAGAGTTTAGATCGTGAAGTCTCTGATCATGTTCTTGATGTGTTGAAGTTCATCCTAATTTTGCAGTGTGCTACAAGACTGATCACTTCAACATTTAAACAAATCTTGTGTCCAGGGAAGGAAAATACAGATAAGAAAAAAAATAGAATAGGTAAAATCAATTGAGCCTAGCTAATATTTTTGTCCTTATCCATCTCTGTCTTGACTTTGAAGGGTAACTGCTGAGACAGCCTTCCAATATATTGCCTCTGCTCCCCAGCTTTCTTTCTGGAGGGGTGGTTACAAAAAGGCTTAGTTTGATTTAGGCTTCTAGCAAAGGTCTTTTCACAAGTGCATCTCTCTTAGCTTCAAGCATTTAACTGAGGCAGTAATTTCACTTTATTTATTTATTTATTTATTTATTTGTTCACTGTTAGTGAGAAAAGACCATTACCAGGTATCTCATGGGTAGAGTTGCCCGATTCCAAGATCAAAGCTCTTAGGAACAGAGTCCAGATGTCAGTGTCTACATCTGGGCTGCATGCCAGTCATGCTGGTGCATACTATAGAGAACACGGACACTTTTTAACTAAGGTATTTATTAAGACACATCCTTAGTGTGTCTTTCATCCATATTCAAATTCATTTTGGTCATTATTTCCTGGGGGAGTGGGAGGAATATCTCTGAGAAAAAAAGCAAAATTATCCCCCAGGAGGAACTTACAGCGTTAGTAAGAAGTGTAAGGCACTTGGTGCAAGTCGGTTTCCCATAACACTGGGTCTGTCAGGCCTTTTGTAGCCCACCTGATTCCCTGGAAACTCACAGTTTCAGGTCTGAATGGTGTCTGCGCCTCCACCATAGATTTCATGTTAATATTTTAGCAACAACTGAAGCAGTGTGTCTTACTAAACTAATTGCTCATGAGAAGGGGTTTAGGTGAAATATAACAACATGGGAGGAATAGAAGGCTTCATTAAATGGTCTAATTCCACTTTGGTCTTAAGGTCTGAGAAAGTTGACTTGACATCTTCCTTACATATTTTCCATAGGGCTTATTTTTCCACAGGACAGCTGGATACTGCTGCCCTAGATGGGTTGATCAAGAAGCTAGATAGGAACTCCAGAAACTTATGTTAAATTTTGACTTTACTACAGCCTTATTCACAAATCTGGCTTTGTTTTGGCTCCTTCTCTGATTAGTGAATAGGGAAGTTTTTTCTTCTTTACTGAGACTAAGAGTTTCTCAGAACAGGGATGGACTGTTGTGAATTACAGTTTTGCACAGAACTTAGTATAATGAAATGCTAATCTTGCATGTAGAAGAGCTTCAACAACAAATATAATTACAATATGCAAACAGCTTCTTGGGAGGCTGCAGTGCAAGTCAATTGGCTGCAGGCATTTCTCTTACACTTGCCTCTTGGGACAGAAAGTGGGTTGGAGAGTTCATCTCATGTTCATCTTGACTTGACGTTGATTGATTCAGCAAACCTAGAGCATATGACAGGAAACTAATGATCATATTCCAGGTTCAGGGATTGCTCAAGTGTTTCTGAATGTATTTGTGGTGGGAAGTTGCATGCTAGTAAGTTTTATTAGGCCTGGCAGTCCATGAGCATGGTTGTTACATGATTAATACAGTTAACAGTTCTGAATCAACAATCTCCAAATATTGTCTCAGAACTTGCCAAGGAAAATCTGCAACTCCAACTCATCCAGAGAACAGTAGCAGCTTTTATACTACTGTGTTTCAACATGGGTGAGTTGTCATGCAATGTCAGTGATGGTGGTATGGGCTGGAGTAGAAGACCTGGAATGGTCTTGGAGAAAATATTGGCAAACCTCAGGTACTTTTTGTTAATTTTAGCTATAGAGCAGGCTTTCCTAACACTGCAGATTACCACAGGAGCAAAGTTCTACCAAACCTCAAGGTTATGACTTGAACATAATCAGGAGTGATCCTTTACTGTACCTTCTAAATGCAAACAGCAAGACTTTGCAAAATTGTTCAAGGCTGCAAGACACAACTGAGAACACAGTATTGGGAAAGAAAGTAAATATCTGGTCACTTACTTGTTTCCAAGAACTAGCAAATGTTGAGGACCATCATGTGTGTTTGAGACTCTTCTGTAAACTGTTTTTTCAGTTGTTTCATAGGTTAGTATTATTCAAAGTCAGGAAAGACTATTAAAATATGCTAAACTCGCCCCATCGGTATCGGGGCCATGGCGTTTTACCTAATAAAAATCTGCAAGTCTTCCATTGAAGTCTAATATATATAATTTAGAAAGGTACCTCATCATGTTTGAAAACAAAAGATAAATCACAGCTCCATGAAAACTCTTCCCAAATTACCCTCACCAACTTTTTAATCACTCTGAACCTCCAGACTTCAAATTCTATCTTGGTATTTTCTTCTCTGATGGATTAAAGAGACTTCTGATGCAAACAAGTATATCATATAGAAGAAATAAAAGATGCTTTTTCTCAAGAATTTTCTTCTGTGTCAGGAGCAAACAAATTCTGAGTTTAACTCAACTGATATTAAAATGGTTTCTGCAGCAGACACAATAATATCCTTTCCATATATTTTGCAATTACATTACCACTGCTAGTAGAAAGCAACTTCAGGTGTTCACGCTGAGGCTGCACCTATGATTTGGATCTTAGAGGGGTGAAATAAGCCCATTTTCCAGAACATACACAGGATACAGCTCTTGTGAAGTTCTGCAGCTCAACACAGCCTGTTACACACCACAATCAAAACAACAGCTCCGTCTTCCTTTCAAGTCTGACTCCTTGGTGACCTCCTCAAAGGGTAGCATCTCAGGGTAGAAATAGTTATGGAAAACAGATCTGCTTGTCTTCATCATGATCCCAACACAGCGGTTCTTCAGAAGCACTGTGTTCCAAGTTCCTTGTCCCTGGTCCAGGGTCTGAACATTTCATTGTGTTTACCTGGTGGTATCTATTTGTTTGTTATTTGGTTTAGCTGTAAAGTCTTTGCCACAGAGACAACAAACAGAAATTCAGACTTTAAGCAGCGTGTTTTCCAACAAATCACAGCATACAGACGAGCTTCACGGGCCATTTTTCTAACAGTCTTTTGTTAAATTTATTATCATTTTTCAGAACTAAATCAACTGAATTACCTTTATCCTGGAGGCTTAAAGAAGCAGAATTTATGGAGGATTCTGTACATACTTTTTCCTTATCTTTTTTCTATAGTTCATGCCAGGCTGAAGGCAAATAAGAGCTGACATACAGGCAGCATGGGCAGCCAGGGAGCTTCGGCACCAGAGGAACTGCAATGGCCTCAAAACTCTTGAAATGCACTGAACAGCAGCAGCAAAGCTGTAAATCTCAAGACAAATACACTAAGAACGTGTAAAAGAAACAGATATTTTCCTGTTGGCTTTGGGAGAAAAAATAAATACATTCAAATAAGAATCTTGGCTTTGGGCCCACATTGGGCACAACCTGTCCAAGGCCACACAGTGAGCCAATACAGAGCTGTCGTTGCAGCCTCGGGGTCCCAGCTCCCAGTTCTCCCCACTGAGCAGCTCTACTGCTTGCTGCCCACTACATCCACATAAATAACCCTGTTCTAAAGCTACCATCCTAACACAGAGCTCAATAAAAGGTCCAGAAAACTTCACCACTGTTAAGATAATCAGGAAGCAAAGATCTGGATGGGCAGACAGGACCTCAGCTGCAGGCAATCAGCTGACATTGGATGGTCAGCCTTGCTTTAGATTTCAGGATTATCGTCCTGATTCCTTTCCTGTGGTTACCCACAGCCAATCAGGACCCAGGCTTATTGGAGATTATATATTTTTTTTCAAGTGTAGGGGGATGTTGCGTAAAACAAAATGTATTCCTGCCTGAAAGTTTTGTAAAGTGACACTGGATTCCTATTTCTTTTGGCCACCACATCCAGCTGCACAGGGAGCAGACAAGCCACATGAACTATAGTACAAAGCCAAAAAGCACTGCAGCATTTTTTTTTCTTCATTTTGGAAATTATTTATAGGTATATTGGACACAGCAGTTTATATCCATAGTGTGGAGCAAACTATGTAAAGCAGATAAAAGTAGCCCATTCTCAGGTGGAAAGAGGCACACCAGTGTCACAGCTGCATACCAAGCAGACCCCTCCTATCTTCAATATCCATGGATAGACATGCAGGGAGTCCCTGTCTGGCCATAGGAGGCATCATAGACTGCATGGAAATTTCAGAGCTTGAGATAACCACAAGGTCTGCTCCTGCCAGCAGCCGCACGGACAAGACATTGGCATATTCATTGCAGCGCAGTCCTGCCTTTCTCAGCTGTAGGAAACACCATAACCCTGCTCAGGACATTAATCTTTGTTGATGTCAACATAAAAACAAGTAATCCATGAAGCTTCCACCCTGTTTAACACAACCCCCAGCACTCCCACTGCCCCCAGTTCCGGATCTCTGTAACCATACCAATTTATTTATATACAAGTCTTTCAATATGACAAAATATGTTGGATATTTGTAGCATTGGGGACTTTTTTTTTTCCAAATATTTTGAAAATATTTGTCAGTAGGATGTTGTGGTTTGGATAAAATGTACCATGGTGACTCTGGAGACAGGAGTTTGAGTTTCACTCTGAGTTATAGCTACTGCCTGCCCAGCACCTTCAGTTTAGCTGACTTGAAAAATGCCTGAAGACTCAGGCTGGATGTAAAACCATCCGTATTCCTATGTCTTTCCCTATTCCTTAGGCTGTGAAAGATAGAAGTCCTTAACCAGCCCACAGAAAGAATTAGCATATGTATGCAACCCAGAAAAAAAAAAAAAAGGGAAAAAAAAAAAAAAGGAAAAAAAAAAAAGGAAAAACAAAAAGGTGTTGCATCTAGTTTGTGATAAGACTGATGGTCATTCTTGCACATTCTTGCATTTGCTGCTTGTAAAGTCCTTACTCTCAGTCCCTGAAAATTGGGCTAGGATGATCATGCTGTCTCTCATGAATTATCTGGTGGTAGACGATTTTGTGGTGCTGTCAGGTGAAACAGGACGAAGAGATGTCTGTTACCACAATGAGGTTTTGGATAGTGTACCTGAAACTTGGAGCTGGATGTGGTGGTCACAGAGTATCCTGAATTAATGAGATGGTGGTGGAGGGATACAACTAGGGAACGTGTCTATGACCCATGGACAGATGAGTCTGCTGTGTTTTGTCTGTTGGCTTGGCTTTATTTATTTTTTTTTCCAGGTAAAAACAAGAGTAAAAGTGCGGAAAGGAATTTGCAAAGCTGCATCATGGGATAGAGCTACCTCCCAAGTGTCCCCCAAGTCTCTGAACTGCATTGCTCCTCTACAGTGGGAAGAAAATGGCAGTAACCAGAATGTTACCTCCCAAGCAGAGGCTGCAGCTGATGTTTGTGTCTTCTAGGCAGCTTTCTTCAAGCACACTGACCTGCAAGGTGGCCTCCCCATGTAGCTTTGTCCTCTGTCTTGCTCTGTCACCCTGCTGTGCCAGCTGGAGGCAAATCCACTGGATGACTCCCAATGGCTGTGGAGTAGGAGAATTAAGGTGGACATATAAGTGCAAACACAGACCAGGCAACTGAAACAACTCTTCCAAGGTAGGTATGTCACCTCGATGGGATTTGAATCCCATGGGATATGTCTATCTCATTAACTGCAGGTCACTGCCTTAAACTGGAAAGCTCAACTTTCCAGCTGGATGTCTACAGCTGATAGATGTAGATGCAAGTGGCAAGCAGGACAACCATTTTCCATTGGAAACCTTGTCAGGTGGTTTGGCTGATAGGAAATGGCATGCTGAGAAACAAGGAAAAGAAAAAAAAAATAAATTAAAAAAAAAAAAAAAAAGGATTTCCAGATAAATTTTCTGTCAAAATATTTAAAATATGAAAAAAAAAAAAAAAAAAAGGAATTTGGGAATTCTTTCTCCTCCTTCTCTTTTGTCCACCCCGATATTTGCTCTGGCATCTGGTACAATTACACATGTGTTCTTGCCTGCAAGGGATGCAAAGTCAGTGTAGTGTGCTGTCAGCCTGTCTCTCGCATAACTCCTCCCAGACCAGAGCCCTCCTGTGTACTAAACTTCAGAAAACAAATTGCTGTCAGGTCAGGCTGGCCTGACAGTTTCCGTTATGCTAGCTCATAAAAGTGAAGGACGGGTTTCATCACAGGAAGAAAATAAATTAAAAAAAAATGGACATGAAATGTCTTTTCTGCCCATTTCCATCACTTCGGGGGAGCTTGTACAGGGATGCTGCCTTGATTTACACGCTGTCCCAGGTGTCCTCTCTGTTCTTACTTTTGCAGCTTCCTAAGCTCCCTGGTGAAAGCCACAACAACTGTTCTAGGGCAATTAATTTTAGTTTCATCAACTGAGAAGTTCAGGAGGAGGTTAGGAATTAAGATAATCCATCTTTTTGGTAAAAATCTTGTCCACAAAAAAACATTGCAGACTTTTGCCAGCTTTCCAGAAAAAAAATAAATAAATAAAGTCTGCCAGGCTGTCTGGTTTGAAGGGTGGAGTGAACTGTTGCTGAAGATTCAGAAATACATAGGTAAATGATGTATTCTACTGTTTTCTTCTTTTTTTTTTTTTTTAGGCAAATTCTAAACAGGCTACATAAACCTTCTTGTACTTACTAAATTATCTGTTCTAGAAATAAAGATGAGGTGTGCTGGAGTTTACTGCCTGAGGATGGAGAATCCTCAGAGAGACTTCTGAAAGGAAGGATCGTACATACATCTGTCAGGTAAGATGTTAATATAATTGAGATTGTGTTGGAGAAAGGTCCCCTTGAGGTCCCTTCCAAATCTGCATTTACAGTTTCGATATATGTTCAGAAATGGCTTAAATTCTCCATTATAGTAGATGACATCACAAACTTTGTGCTCACTACTTATGGTCATGCAACTTCACAATTTTCTTGCTTGCAGGCTATAAACCTAATAAAGTAACAGATTGGTCTTTTTATCTAATTTTTCTTTCTATAATCTGCAGCCCAGCTAGACCCTATGGGAAAAAAATAATAAAAATAATTTCTCTGATAGGTGTTTTCTTAACTGAAATCAAGGAGAATTGGATCAAACCCATGACCTATTTCTTTCTTCCTTTCTCTTTTTCCCTTGGAGAGTACCCCACAACCTAATATATGTCACCACTGGGAAATTGCTCCTCCCTTCTCTGATTTGTCAATCTCCTTTTACCTTTGTTTATCCTCCTTCAGCATATATCGCCTTTTCATATTTACTGAGTTCATGAGAAAGGTGGCCAAAACCTCTTCATTTTCCATCATGGTAATTTTCTAATTGCTTCCTATGAGTTCCTCAGAGTTTTGTAGAAAATATTTTTCCTTAATTTATTTTGCCTGCTTATAAAAAGGTCTTTTCATCTATGCTTTCAGAGAGCTGCAAAATGAACAAGATTATGCCAAACATAAGATTTCCAGGGGAAAACAAACAAAATTTTACATCGTAAAGCAGTCTAACAAAATGGCCAAATGTAAAATTGCACAGGTGATGCCACTAAAACTATCTTTCAATGGCAGGTTTGTTTGTTTATTTATTTATTTTTATGTAGCATTAATACCAGACTTTTATACTGCAAAATAGTTAACAAAAAGATAGAGTTGTTATTATTATTATTATTAGGAGGAGGAGTGTTTTTAAAATGCAGGCTTTACAAACTGGTTAATTACTTTGATTTGTCCAGCACTCCCTGGCAGTCAACCATTTAAGTTGCTTCTTTCAGTTTCATTTTTCAGTGGGTGCTCTTAGCTAGCAAGCAGAGTATGACTAACCTACCCCATTTTCTGCAGTTTTAAAACTTATTAGCAATTTATGAACGAGGCTCACCACTAGATACTCTGGTTTAGCAGGAAAATATTTGAGGTTCTACCACTGGTACTGTTTACTGACTGGTTGAAATTTAGAAGCTGAGAAGAGTCACTTTTGAATGAAGAAAGAGGTCAAGTTTAATTTTGGAAGAACTGACACAAATTAATTTCGCTTAAATTTACTCAACTGAAAATTAGATATCAATTGCAGAAAACCTGTTTCAGGACATTCTGGTATTAACTATACACAGATAGGTACTGCCAGTTGATGATTTATTCCATTTATCTGAGATTTTCTTTTCAAGGTGTGGGCAGCTGTCCCCAAGAAGTGTTCATCTCTTTCTTCACTACTGAGAGGACCTGGAAAGTAGCATAAAGTACAAATTCTTAGTAAGCTATTATTAGGTGGGATATCTGACTCCAATGCATGGGTTAAGTAGAAGTTTTCTCAGCTTCAGAAATCTGTTGACACCTAACAGTCTACATCTAATTTGGATATAGGGTTGAAACACAGTTGAAAGTTCAGAAAACTTTATCCAGAATGAAACCAAGCTCAAGAGCCCAGTTTATAGAAACCCTCATTGAAAATAGTTTTACCTCTGGACACCTCACAGCAATCTGAACTTTTAGCTGGGAACTATACTGTAATGAAAGTGCTATGGGAATTATCAGCTAAATTACTTTAGTCCCTTGGGATTTAAAATTAGTTCACTCAAGATGGATTTTTTTTAAGTGTATTTTCCCTTGTGCTTTAAATGCTCTGGACTCTCATAGTCTGTGACCCATAAGTCTCACATTAAACTGCTTGTATGGAACAGTTGCACTTTTAATAATTACAGCACAGGTGACATCATCTTTGGGAAATGCCCTGGTAGTGTTTGGGATAGTTAAATCCATCATCACCATTCTTCAGTTAACTCACATGCTGCAGCACTAGTGGTTGGAATAAAACCAAAAGGAAGTGAGGAGAGAGCTGTACAGATGTTGTCTCATTAGTAGATGACTTACTCATCTATGTGCAAGCACAAGGGACACTAGCTGAGCTCCATCCTGCTCATACTAAAGAACAAGACCAATGTTTTCTGATGTTGGCTTTCTCTCTGGGAGGTTTCTCAGAGACCATCGCTCACAAACCATAGATGTCTTTTTCTCGTAGCTAATGATGGTCTAGTTGCTAATGAGGGAAATGGTAGAAAGGGGGTGAACCTGGCCACAGGAATACACAACTTTAGTAGTGGCTACAAAAGCACCCTTGGTGATTAGCTCAGCTGGAGATGTCCATCTTGAAGTTACCTAAATCTAGATGCACTAAATCACACCATCATGTTTCTTCTTGTCCTCCATAACTCTAGGCTTATATTTCTACATGCTCTTTTGGATAAAGACCTGAACATTGCTGTGTGAAAAAAAAGTCACCTTTGTTTTTCATTCAAAGTTGAGAACCTGATGGCTAAAGGTAGTATTAGTTAGAGTTGATTGAGGATGTGAGAGGCAAATACGTATCTTCTACCTAGAAGAGAGACAACAAGATCCATTCACTCCTGTTTTCTGCCAGAGAATGGACAACTACTCCCACACACACAGAGACCAAGAAAACAGTAAAAATATGTTTTCATCTGCTGCATCTGTGATGTTGGCACTTTGTATAAGAGACTAAACAGCAAGGTGCTGTCTTCAGGGAGTCCTGTATATGGGACTCAGGAAGGTCAAGGAGCTGTGTCTAAACATAATGCTTTTCATCCATACATATATAATCTTAAAATCATCAAAACCAAGATCATTACTTTTCTGGTTGATGAGCATGAGTAAGAAAAAAGAAGAAAAAAGAAAAGAAAAAAAAGAAAAAAAAAAGAAAAAAAAAGAAAAAAAAGAAAAAAAAGAAAAAAAAGAAAAAAAAGAAAAAAAAAGAAAAAAAGAAAAAAAAGAAAAAAAGAAAAAAAAGAAAAAAAAGAAAAAAAGAAAAGAAAAGAAAGAAAAGAAAAGAAAAGAAAAGAAAAGAAAAGAAAAGAAAAGAAAAGAAAAGAAAAGAAAAGAAAAGAAAAGAAAAGAAAAGAAAAGAAAAGAAAAGAAAAGAAAAGAAAAGAAAAGAAAAGAAAAGAAAAGAAAAGAAAAGAAAAGAAAAGAAAAGAAAAGAAGAAGAGAAGAGAAGAGAAGAGAAGAGAAGAGAAGAGAAGAGAAGAGAAGAGAAGAGAAGAGAAGAGAAGAGAAGAGAAAAGAAAAGAAAAGAAAAGAAAAGAAAAGAAAAGAAAAGAAAAGAAAAGAAAAGAAAAGAAGAAAGAAAGAAAGAAAGAAAAGAAGAAAGAAAGAAAGAAAGAAAGAAAGAGAAACAACAGTTTTAATTTATTTCCTAGACAATAACAGTCTCCTTTTTCAAATATAAGAATCTGGAATAACTCTAATAGCTCAGTACTACTTTGTTTGGGAAAAACAGCAGAACATTGGTTCCTAATTACAGCTGTTCTAAAATCTTCCAGTCTTAAATGGGAGGTTGCTCTGTTTCCTTCTTCCAGGATTGCATTGACATTGAGAAAATTCCCTGTTTTGGCCTGCTTCTCAGTACACGGAAACATTTATTCATTCATTCTTTTTTTATTTGATTGCATTATGGTCGTGGCCCGTATGGTTACACACCCTTTAATATTATCTACAATATGTATTTTCTCTACATACATTTTTTTCCCAGCAAATATGTCATAAAGTGAGATGCAACAACTCAAATGTCATCAAAAAGGTCCAAAAATTATCCCAAAACCAAATGATATACATTGCAAATATTGGATTCAAATCAGCTTTGGGGAAATGATGCATCATAATGCAAATCAAACCCGGATGTAATTTTGACTAGTTATCTATTCCTTTTATTAGAGAAGCTACAATTCATTCCTTTATTGATTAGGGCTATAACTTGACTTGTGCAGTTCAGTTCATGCAGGATATTTGTTTCTACACAACTAGATTAGTTGTGTAGAAACAATTTGGGGTAAAAATAGACATGATTCCTCCTTATGCAACATCAAATTCAAGTTCTGTAGCAATACTGTGATATCACATCTTTTCTTTCACAACAGCTGATGGCACTTTAAAATGCCCCAAATGACATATGGGTGGAGGGAAATGGTCTGAACTAAAAGCTTGGGTGACTTTGTAGTGGAGAAGAGATAACTAAATCTGCAAATTGCTAATTTTAGACACATTTATCTCAGAGTGTTCTGAAAATCTTTGTGTCTGAAGTGAATGTTGGTTTATAAAAATGGTTTGAGAAACTCTAGTATGATTGCTGAATTATAAAGCAAGAATTAGGTTCACTATATGTGAAGCAGTACGAAGCTAAAAGAGTTCACGATATAAATGCAGATATTGACATCGAGCATAATCACACAGGATTCCTTTTACAGTGGAGAGCCAATGTAGTCAGAAGATTCTTGAAAGTCATGCTGAATAGATATCTAAAATACATAACCCGATTTATGTAATCAAAGTGACCGTTTCTGACTGTTTTTTCATAGCATGCCTTCTATTGACGCTTATGACATGATTCAAGTACCACTGACAAGTTGCAGAGATGCTCAGAATCCATCATAATTTGTGGCAGTGACATCAGCATGTCCTGGCATAAGAACTTTACAATCTCCTTCTATTTAAAACAAACATTGCTATACCACCTGAAAAAAAAAATAATAATAAAATTAAAAAAAAATAAAAAAAAAATCTGGAATATATTCACTGTAAAGAGATCTGGGAAGCTATATTACAAGAAACTGTGAATTTAGTTATAACCATCTGACATTTGGTTGCTGGGGAATATTGCTTAATGTTTTTTGAATATATATGTTACATAGTATATTTCTACAGCTTTCAGCTGTATGAAATAGGTCAGTTACTTATTTTACAACTCTGAGTTAAATTAGGCAAAAAAGTGCTAAAAATCTGTTTATATCCAAATAATGCACATACATGTAAGAGCTTCGCAGAATCACAGAATCACAGAATCGTCTAGGTTGGAAGAGACATCCAAGAACACCTAGTCCAACCTCTGACCTAACACTAACAAGTCCTTCACTAAACCATATCACTAAACCATATCACTAAGCTTGTGTTTTTTAGATTTCTCCAGAAGAAATAGTTAAATGATTCCCAGAAACTCTTTTCTTTACTGTCTTTATTTCTTCAGAATCCCTACAAAACAAGGGCTATGCACCCCTACAAAACAAATTGTTAGAAAGAAAATTTTTTTCCACAAATCAAGAAACTGCATAATATTTAAGGGTTTACACAAGCTCACTTGAGTAGACCCGGGAATAGCAAGGATTACAACTTCAGTTTCTTTAATCCTAGAATAATACTTGTTTATCTAATACTATCTTCAGACACAGGATTCATCTTGTGGGATCTGACACCTGAAAGTATGTATCTAAACATAGATGTCTATATGTGAACTGATCATCTAACCTCCCCAAACACAGTTTATTTGACTAAACAAAGGCATCTAGAGCCATTTGAAAAAGCCCTCAGAAGCCATAAGTCATATGAGGCTAGCAGGGTTGGACACAATAATTCAAATGGTGATAAAAACCTTTCAGCCATAATTCAGCCATAATTGAACTTGCCAATACATTCAATAGTACGTAATTAGCAATTTACCTTAAGCTGAAGTGGACACCTCCATTTGGGTTACCCATAGACACCAAAGATCAATTCAATTGTCCATAGACACTGTAGTGTATAAGACATTTGCTTCTTTTTTTCTTTTTTTTTTCACTTTTTCTTCATGTACATTATAATCTGCTTAATGTCTTTGGACTAGGGAAAAATGTTTAAAATAAAGAGGAAAAAAAGGCCCAAAGAAGAAAAATAGAAAGAAAAAAATAGAAGATACTTCAATATATTACATGCTTACTTCAAGGTAATAAAAGTGGTTTGCAAATTCATTCAATTACAGGTGAATACTTACCATTAAAAATTAGAAAAAAAACGGTTAGTAATTAAAGTTTTCTTTCACCTTTTTCTAAGCAATAGAGCTTTTTGGAAATTATGTGTCTTATTTCTAAACAATACATTTCTGAATTAGTACTTTTTGCTTGTTTCTTCATTTTCTTTTTCTTTCTTTCTTTCTTTCTTTCCTTCCTTCCTTCCTTCCTTCCTTCCTTCCTTCCTTCCTTCCTTCCTTCCTGCTTTCCTTCTTGCTTTCCTTCTTTCCTTCTTTCCTTCTTTCTTTCTTTTGATGAGGGAAAATGTTTTCCGGCTTTTATCTATAAATAGTATTGCTGACAATTTGCCTTTTGGAATGCAACTACTGAAAAAGTTATTAAGAGTTGGAGAACAATGGGGCAGAGTCTATCTAACTTTTTATTGCTATTATTTAGTTCTTAATTTAAGGTTTGGCTAGGAAATATTCACAAAGCTCTGCTCATACCATACCTCATACATACTTGTGTCTCCTTTCAAAATTAAACAGAGCTCTTTTCATGGTTTCAAAATGTTCAGTTCTCATCCACACTCTGGACTTCATGAGGTTTAGCTGGATCTTCTGTAAACCATGGAAATGACCCAGAGCTATTTATTGTCAAGTTCTTTTTATCACAGTGTCTGAGTGGAGGTTATCAACAAGGTAGAAGGAGACATGAAGCCAGGTTTCCAGAATCTGTGGTAATTTTCAATGTGATAGGCAGACATGTACTGGAGCTCGGAATACTTTCCCTATCCAAAGATTCAAGCAAATGGGAAAAGTGATTCTTTCTTAAACTCAGGAACTCAGTTCAGCAAGTGTTTGAGTAAGTAGCATGGTATCCAAGGTAGCAGCTAAGATTGGGTGGGATTAATCTGGGTCACTGTCATTAAATATTATATCAAAGCAGCACTCTCAAAAAAGCTGTGATAGACATAATTCAGCTCCGGTGGAAAAACAGCTAACTGCTGTGGGGACACAACCAGTGGAAAATTATGGAAATGATGAAAATTTCTCTGGTGCCTGCAAGGCACATCTGAGACCATGCAGTCTCAGTGCATTGTACTGTATAAACACACAAGAAGAAGCAATCTGAGCTCTGCAAAGACACAGTGTAAATACAGAGGTAAAGCAAATGCAGGAACCGAGAGAGTTACCCAAGGTCACACAATTAAGCAGCACGAGAGGGAAGGAATGGAACTCACACCTGAAATCCCAACTTACTGTTCTATCCATTAACCTCAATTGATTTTCCTTCTGGTCTTGGGTTTAGAAATTAAAAGTCTTGACAATTTATCCTGCTCCTGAGCCATCTCTTCACCAAACTCTGCTTTCTTCCTTGAACCATTCTCTTTCTCCTTCACCATTCAACCACCTTCCCCTTCAAGTCCCATGAGAAAGGTGCCTGTAGATTAATGGAAAACCAAGACTTCATAAATTATTCTCCTGCAAGTGGATTTAATCCAGACTCTCAATGGTACTCAAAGTGTATTTTGGGGTGTAATTATAATTGATACACTCCACAGAGAGCTCATTTATCCTGAAGTAAATATGGAAGGCATGTTAACTGAGATGTTTTCTCTCTCTCTCTCTCTTTTTTTTTCCTTTTTTTTTTTTCTTTTTCTTTCACCTAACACCACAGCATCAGGACACAAAGCTGCAGTTCCACTGAAACTAATGAAGTGAGATGTTCCATAAAGTTATTTCCAGCTGATGGACTACATGCTACATAAATATACAGGAGACTCCCAGAGGAAACCTTCAGGTCACTCAAGCTTATATCGGTTTCAGTCCAGCAGTGAATGGGAGATCCATACCTCTCTTGTAAGTGGAGAAATCTGCATGTGAGAAGATATGCAGATGTTAAACTTCCCTCCCTTTCCCACTGGATTTTGTGCTTGCTACCAGGATACTGCCTACTGTTAAGTTCAAGGAAGCATCAGCTGAGGTAATTATTTCAGCCTGTGAGGATTCAGCTTCAGGGTCAGGTAAGAGCATGGGGGAGGCAAAAGTCAAGCAAAAAATTCTTGTGGACTTGCCTAAGTTGATTTTTCAGGGAGAAGATCAAAAGCAGAATTGCCAGCAGAGCTATTGTGGAAAATGGACAGATTTGGGACATTTTGCATCAGATTGAGAAAGGTCAGCATTTCTGGCAGACAGTAAGGCTGGTGCTCTGATTCAACCCAAACAGAGCCATTTCTTCCTCAGGCTCCCCACTGACAAACTCAGTTTGAGTTTGAGTTTGGCTTTGGATAAGGAGAGTGTCTTAGGAAAAACAAGACCTAACTATTCCCTTTTGAACTAAACCTGAACCCAAACTGGACTTGGACTTGAATATGGAGAAAGCTCAGTATATTTTTCTGCTTTTCCCTTCCTTTTCCTTTCCCTTTTCCTGAAGAATAAAATAAAATAAAATAAAATAAAATAAAATAAAATAATAAAATAAAATAAAATAAAATAAAATAAAATAAAATAAAATAAAATAAATAATAAAATAAAATAAAATAAAATGAAGCTATGATTCTCTCAGTTGCAGATTTTCAAGGTCCAGGGAAAATTCTTGCAAACTCAGCGACAAGAACGAGAGATCAGGGCTTGGGGTACCTGCTCAACCTAATCTCTAATATTTCTAAAGCTCATTCAGTTATATTTGAACTAACAGTTGTGGATTATTTCTATTTTGAAAACCACCTGCCATGTTACTTGCTGCAAGCATACTAACTGTGACTTAAAGCCAGCATGGATTTTTGGTCTACTAGTAACAGGGTTTTTTAAATTATACCACAAGCCATTTTTACATCCCAACCCCCAGAGTTTATGTATGAGCAGCTATTGCTCTCACTTGCCTGGTGGATCTCTCCTCCAGAACCACTGCTGCAGCAGGGCTTCTCCTGAAGGGTGATGTTTTTTCTCCAGCTCCACCTCACTTACTACTCTCTCCGTTTGTTTTTCCACTGAGAACAAATTAAAGTAAAAGTGTCTGTGAAAGAATGTTATGGTATAGATGCCTGAGAATGCTTTAAGGGTGACCTCAGTCCTTGCTTTCTATGCTGCGTACTGTGACTAGTCCCAGTGCAGGAGAAGCATTTTTCAGCTGAAATCCTGACCCCTCTGAAGTCAGCATTGCCATGACTGGTATTTGCTGAAGTAGAATTTTCCCTATTAATTGTTTAAGTATCAGTTAAAGAAATATTTAATTTCAATAACATATCCATTTGTAAGCCTGTGATGGTGTCAAAAGGAGTAGCAGCATCAGCAATAAAGCTTCACCTTTGTTGAGATAGTGGAAGATGTTGTATCAGAGATAGCCTTCACCCTTTTTTATTCCATATCATGGGATACTTGGAATTAGCTGAGAGCTTTTAAGAAGAGGGCATTTAAGATATATGCTACTCAATCCTAACAGCCAGTGCCAGAAGCCAGGAGCGTTGACTTTGCATAAAGACACAAACATATCTGTAGATTCAGAGTCTGTGTCACAGTTTAGCTTTGACTTTATGGTGAAAAATGGCCTGTACAAGAGAGTACAGAACCATCCACCGACATTCAAAGAGTAAGTGAAGCCCGGTGGGAGGACGAATTGTAGAGGAAAGCAAAAAAAAAAAAAAAAAAGTCCAAGATGTTAACTGATGACATGCGTTTTCTCTTGAACCATCTGTGAGATCTCTCCAGAGGTAGACTGTGTTCCAGTCAAACAGATCAGGGCCAGGGCAATCCCAGACAGGAGCACAGACTGGGGGAAGAACTTACTGAGAGCATTTCAATACTTTCAATACTTAAAGGGGTCTTATAAAAAGGATGGAGTACTCTTTACTCTGGTAGATAATGATAGGACAAGGAGAAATGGTCTTTAATTATAAGAGGATAGATTTAGATTAGACATTAGGAGAAAATTCTTCACTGTAAGGGTAGTGAGGCACTGGCACACATTGCCCAGAGAGGCTGTGGATGCCCCATCCCTGGAGATGTTCAAGGCCAGGCTGGATGGGGCTTTGGGCCTGGTCTAGCGGGTGGCATCCCTGCCTATAGCAAGGGGGTTGGAGTTAGGTGATCTTTAAGGTCCCTTCCAACCCAAGCCATTTTATGATTCTACGATTCTGTGACTATGATTTTATGATTCTATAAAATAGCACTGTGGCTGCTTCTTTTGTCTGAAAAAGCCAGGGCCTGCACTTGAAGAGTAACGTTCATTAATGTCCATCAAAACAAAGCACTTAAAAATAGCAAAGCTGACCTCTTTGTCTGGAATGACAGCTCTGTGATAGGGGAACCACGTGTACCCAGGACTGAGGACCAAATCCTAGACTAAGAGCTTTTTGGCATACTGTGTTGAACAAGGCATATAGCTCTGTAAGCCAGTACTTGTGAGAGAGATTCTGCCTTAATGTGATACTTTACACAAGTTAATTAACTTCTTGGGAGAAAAAAAAAAAAAAAAAAAAAAGCTTAATTATTCTGCATAAGATAGATCTATGACTACCATGATCTGAACTACTATCTTAACATGGTGACTTTCTCTGCTGCATAGGATAATGAGTTTTCTCAATATCTAGGACATGTATCATTACCTTGCTCTTGCATTAGACATTGCAGGCTACATCTCAACCTGTTTCTGGCCAAGGAAAGCAAAACTATCTACACAGCCTCAGAAGGGGAATGTGATATTGCTTGGCTTTGACCACCGGGCTCTTAAAGGTGAAAAGTTGTCTGAGAAATGTGCAGTCCTATTGGGAGCCACCCAGGACACAAGGCTGAGACTTTGGGAAATGGGAATATCCCACAGCCTTGCCTAAAATTACACATGGAAGCTACAAGATATGTCTTGTAACTGAGCAGAAATAAACACCTCTCTTGCTGTAAAGTTGAACAGACATTGAGCACAGTGTCCTTGCTGAAGCTGCAAGAAGTCAGATAAAATAGGTGGACTCCATTAAATCAGTATGAGACAGATAGGTGACCCCCTCTATACTGGATGTGTCATGAAGGGCTAAATCCCACTAAAGCTCATGGTGCTGAGTGGTTCATACATGTCTTTCACAGTCTTGGTTGATCTTTTAGTCTGATGAATAGTTAGGTCTGATTTGGGGGATGGATGAGTCCATGTGGGTCTTTCTTGGCTGAAGATATACCTTCAGTGGAGAGACGTAACATCTGAAGCATATTTGGTTGTATCAGGTCAGACCATCATCTCTCATAGTTTGGCAAAACTCTGCTGAAGTTGACAAAGCTCCCCAGCTTTTACCCCATCCGAAGATCTGGCCCAGGCCACTTACCTCTTCCTCCTTTCAGTGTAACTATGTGTTATGCCTCATAAAAACAGTGGCTTCTGGCCAGAACATACCAACCTCTTAGAGTTCATCATATGAAAATAAATGGCTGATACCCAGATGAGTGGGTTATATGTATAAATCTCTCTCTCTCTCCTTCTTTACATATAAGGATTTATATAATTACACTGTTCTCTGTCTGGGCTGGGGCCTGTTTTGGAAAGGGGACAGAAGTGAAGTTATTAAGAATCTCCACTCATGTTAAAATACTTCTTTAGTACAACAGAACATACTATTGTTGAACTGGGAAAAGATATTCCATAAATCTCCCAAAGTCAAACACCACGACGGGAATAAGGAAAAATAGATCTATATATTAACTGCTCTTTTAACAGCATTATTTGACCCTTAGAATAAACAAACAGAGGAAAGAAAAACGTTACAAGCCCAGAAAAAAATTCTCTGATTCTTATCAAAAGCACATTTGAAGAAAGGCCTCAGAGACATCTATTGTTTAATGGGCTATGCTTGATTTACTGATGATTATGTAGAAAAAAAAATAAATAAGAAAATCATTCCAAGGCCATGAGAGTTGCAGGGCTTCAATTTATTAGACCTTGGAATCACGGAATATGTTTTTTTCCTCCTTCATTCAAAAAGCCCTATTTGGCCAACAGTGTGAAACAGTTTGACGGGCAAGTCCCTAGGTGCCGAGCTATACCTCACTTGTTTTCCGTAAGTAACTGGCCACACGAGAGCAGGCCTGCAGTTTTAGTTTACACAGCTGTATGCCGAAGCGCGGTGTTAGCTACATTTGTTTTAGGCCTCTTTTAGCAACAGCAATGAAACCCTGTCCCTTCTTGCCCTCTCCTGCCGTCTCCTGCTGCACATGCATGCACACACACGTGCCCTGCACAAGTATCTCCTTTGTAGATACAGGAAAGAGGATCTGAGGTAATAGTGGAGGGAAAAGGATAAAAACTATTCAGATGAGGGCAACAGCAGGGAGGTAATGATTACTTACATTTATCATTGCCATGAGCTGGGTCAGTCAAGAAATTGAGCTTCCATCTTTAACCTTATGTTTTGTCTTAGTATCCCTTTTCTAAAATTTGAAGGTTCTACACTCTTCTTTTTTTAAACTCATCCCAAATGCAAAAAGGTTCTTCTCCCCCTATCAAACAGAGATGTTAATTAAGTTATGGAAGTCCAAATGCTGGGGATGTCAATGTGCCTGACATGATAGAACTGCATATAGGAGATGGCTCACGTCCCACTGCTCTTATCATCTAAGCAAACATGACTGCCATAGGTGGGGGAGGTGCAGTACCCCAAAAATATTAAATGCACATTTAATGATGACTGTTGACTAAGCCTGAAAGTGTTCTGGATTTTATCAGCAACCAAAAATAAAATAAAATAAAAAGGCACTACAGGTAGAGAGAAGCTACGTTTCTGTCCAGCATTAGATGAGCTCTAACAAGTTACAAACAAGTGGGATTTGTCTTCAATTCTGTGGAAGTTAATGACCATCTACTTCAAGGGAGACAGTCTTCCCTGAGAGCCTGGCCTCTCATTGAGTCCAGGAGTCATATGCTTAGTAAGTCCCTCTTGGGACACGGGTAGTAATGCAGAATAAAACTTCTCAGCTTGAAGCATTTCACCTCTTGTGCACTGAAGTTTTCAATGTAATGTCAAAATATTCCACAGAAAACAGATACTTTTTATCAGAAAATAATTTGGGTGAAAGCTCACTTTGCCATTGAAAAAAATTTTTAGACAGAAATGTATTTTTCTGGCCATTATTCAGAGTTGTGTGGCTCCTCCTTCCAATCTCTTCCTTCAAAATCTTTCTTAAAAGACTGGTTTTCTGAAATGACTACAAAAAGGAAAGAAAAAAGCATCCATATTGAACTGCCTCTGTGCATGGACCACTGTCACAGAATCTTAACCTGGTGTCATATATTCCTTGCCCTGACACATCATTTTCTTTCCAGTTGTCTTGTTCCAGCATAGATTCCAATTTCACTGAGGACCATTTCTCTGTTCTATGTTTTTATTGTCTCCAGTATGATGATGATTTGTTTACCATCCAGGATATCAATGCCCTATGATGATACAAATTGATAATTTTGATGTTAGTACTGCTATTTTTCACAGTAATAATAGCAATTAAGGTTCTGTAGACACAACTCTTCTCTGTGAAAGCTGAGGAATGGGCTTTTACATATGTTTCCCATTTAGCAGGTAGAAATCATAAAGCCATGTTAATCCTCTCTAAAACTGTGGGTGGAACTCTTGTGGTCTAAATTATATATGTAAAAATAAGACGTCTGAGACCTTCATCCTAAAATGCAGATGAATCCTGATCAGGGTCTTGGGAGAAATTTCAAATATGTCTTTCAGATCTCGTCCATGGAGTTACTTATTTTTCTGTGTTGACTGTCAAAGAAGTTTAGTGTGACACCAGGAGATGTTGCCAACATGTGAGCTAAATCTCACTTCTTCCTTCTGCTGGGTCCTGTTGGCTGGCTTTGGCCTGGAAAACAAATCAAAATCCAACAGCAAAATTTTGTCTTCAGCAAGGAAGTTATAAGTGAAAATGTACTCTGAATGTTTAATAGAGATGGGATGAGGTGAGTAGAGATATTTCAAGCTTACTTCTCTGCTGAGTTTTGTTACTAAGATAATTGAGCTTACATTCTTAATGTCTGGTGTCACCTGCAGAAACTGTAAACTATTTCATAAGGCACCCATTTCTCACATGATACAAACACAGAATAGAATAGAATAGAATAGAATAGAATAGAATAGAATAGAATAGAATAGAATAGAATAGAATAGAATAGAATAGAATAGAATAGAATAGAATAGAATAGAATAGAATAGAATAGAATAGAATAGAATAGAATAGAATAGAATAGAATAGAATCAAACAAATAAATCTCAATTTAAAACTTGAAGATCCATCCATTAAAAAAAAAAAAAGTCATTGCTGAATTTTCTGGCTGCTAACACTTCAGTGAGACATCAGTATCTCATGGTGACTCAAAAAAGACCAGCAAACAACAAAGTTCCAGGGACCTCTGGTGGGAAGACAGATGGATATGAACACGGTGAAAACAGTCTTAGGCTGCAATCCAGATTTAGATGTTACCAGACATGGAAGAAAACATAGAATGGCTTCCTAGCTGAAAGTCATTGATAACATGAGTCTCCTTCTGTTCAGGTGGAGGACTATGTAACAAGAACATGTAGATCTTCACATGCTTCAAAAATCACTAGACAGTATGTGAGAAAAAAGAAAGATGTAAAGCCTCCCAGAATAAAGAGTACCTAGAAGTAGAAAATAATGTTATTAGAAGGCTAATCCTATGTGAAATACTCCATTAGTTTTTAGAATATACTTATTTAACTTATATTTATGTCCTGAATTGCTTTTGTCTCAGGAGAAAATAAAAGGGGTGTTTCAATTGAGATAAGACTTGAAAAAATGCAAAGCCATATATCACAAAATGCCTTGATTATCTGGCTGTAAAATTTAACCCTGGGATTTCTGAATAAGACGTGCATGCATCTGTGCTTATTCAGCTAAGAAGATTAATCAATTCATCTAATTTTAGATATCTGGGGGCTGATTGGTCCTGTAGATTATTCCTACAGGCAAGCTGATGGAGAAGGAAATGATAAATCTTTCTCCTTGGTTGGTAACTCCACTTCTGATAACACTCTTGAGCCATTAGAATTAGATAGGCATTCTGGCTTTTATAACATTCATAATATGCAGAAATAAACTCAATTACTATGCACACATATTCCTTCAGGTAAGACATGTGCCCAGAATCTGAGACATTCACCAAAAAATGATGAGTGTTTCATTTATCAGTCTTGCCTCTTTACTGGCCTCCGGTGGCATCCTATGTCATGTGTACATGGAAGGTCTTAAACAGTACGGCACTAGTCTTTGCCAGGCCTTTAATCAACTTGGTCAGCAGATGACAATAATAGAAGCTGGACCTCTGCCAAACACAATAATGGTATTTCCTGCAGTATTCACAGAGTTTCCAGTTCTGCAGACAGGGTGTAGCATGGTAAACCTAAACATCATGGTATTTAAATATCCAGCTACAAATATTCACAAGTGACTCATGGTCCTGGTTGCTTCCTATTTAGCTAAGGTGATCCAAAATACTTTTATCTAATGAGGCTTTATTGTCAGCAAATCTGAAATACTCATTTTCTGAGAATCAGAGCCTTTTATCATTTCTTCATGTATATATACCAAAAATAGAGAAATCAAAGACTAAGAGTTATTAAAAAGGGCTTAGAGTAGTTTTATAGATAGAATAGTTTAGTCCTGGAGCTTTGGCAGTTTTAGACTGGACATCTTTGAAAGTGTCTGCCCTTGGAAATAAACAATTCTGTGGCTAGCTGGTCCTTGTCTTACAATATAACAGACTAGCCGAGGTTCCTCCAGTGTCTAAGGAAAACATGAGTCTACCAGCCTTTCTTTCAGTGGAGATGCTGATAGGGAATCTCTAACAATCAACCTATTTCTGATAAACTCAAATAGCTGCTCTCCTTGAGGCCTCTCGTTTTGTCATTTTGACGTGAAAATAACTGAGACATTCAGAAAGTATTAGGGCAAAGGCTGACAGAATTTCAGTGGCAATTTCTGTCTTGTTTGTACATGAAAGCAGAATATACAGTAGTCCTAACGATATATGTCTGCAGTTGCATTTGCTGGTTGAGATCCATGCCAGTAGTAGCATCTCAGATATTTACACCAGAACTGTGTTCTGTTTAAATAAATACACAGGCACTGAACAACACTGGGAAAATATTAGTAGATGGCCTTAAAAAATTTTCTTT